>NC_057746.1:18777886-18789676 GCF_004010195.1 Chiloscyllium plagiosum | reverse complement strand
GGAAAAAGACTTTGCCTATTTACCCTATCCATGCCCCTCATAATTTTGTAAACATCTAAAAGGTCACCCCTCAGCCTCCGACGCTCCAGGGAAAACAGCCCCAGCCTCTTCAGCCTCTCCCTATCTAAAAGGTCACCCCTCAGCCTCCGACGCTCCAGGGAAAACAGCCCCAGCCTATTCAGCCTCTCCCTGCAGCTCAAACCCTCCAACCCTGGCCACATCCTTGTGAATTTTCTCTGCACCCTGTCAAGTTTCACAACATCCTACTGACAGGAAGGAGACCGGAACTGCACACAATATTCCAAACGTGGCTCAGGCAGGTGTTTAATAACCAAGTCACAGCACCAGCCACCTTCTGACTGGAGATTTCCTCTGCCACACTCTGAGGGCTCTGGTTGTGGCACTCAGTAAACCCAGCACATGCATTCCCACTGAAACCTTCCCTGAAACGGGACTCCGAAAACAGAGAAATTCTGCAAGAGAAATGCAATCAGCAACCGCGCCCTTCTTTTTGGGAACGCCCACATCTCTGAACATTATCAATATCATCAATGCTCTGACATTCGAACACGGTCTGATCCCTCACAGGCCCCATCTCTCACACTCTTCTGCACATTCTCTCCCTCCCTCCCTCCCCCCGCCCCCCACCCTCTCTTCCACCTTCAGGACGACACTTTTTGCATTTTTACAATAGCTGAAACCAGCATGTTTTGACTGACCTCACCCCCTCGTCTGTCTCTCTGTCTCTCAGCTTACACACCAGGTCTTCACACCCCCTTATCAGGATTGTTCAATATGACGCCGCTTTCGAAAAGAGAAAGGGGGTGGAAGGGGAGGTGAAGCAGCTTGAGCCCATCAGGGCGAGGTGCCGTTCGGAACGCTGATAGTGAGCGGGAGGCGTCTGATTAAGGGGGGACGTAAAAAAAAAAAGAGACTAAAACGCAGCTCCTCAGCTTCCCGGGGGCCGTTTAGGAAGAGACGCCACAAAAACCAGAGCTGAACTTCTCACGGTCTCCCCACACTCCCTCCCCCGAGATGTTGCGCAGCACATTCCAGCCAATCGAGCGTTTCCTCACCGCGAAAGGAGCTGAGGTAGCAGCGTAATCAGCCAACTCTGAGCACAGCAAGATCCCACAAACGGTCATGCAGCTGCAGACACACAATCCCTTTGATAACTCGTGAGAGTCTTTCAAGGGATTAAGTATTAGCCAGGCCTCTGGTGCTCTGTCTCTCTCTCTCTCTCTATCTCTGTCAAACAGCTGCCGGGTGGGGTGGGGTGGGGGGTTGGGGTCTTTCAAGATATACTGTGGACAGCAAGGTAGCTCAGTGATTAGCACTGCTGCCTCACAGCGCCAGGAATCCAGATTCGATTCCAGTCTCTGGCAACTGTCTGTGTGGAGTTTGCACATTCTCCCCGTGCCTGCGTGGGTCTCCTCCCACAGTCCAAAGGTGCGCAGGTTAGAAGGGATTGGTCACACTAAATTGCCAATGTGTTCAGGGATGTGTAGGCCAAGTGTATTATCATGGGTAAATATAGGATAGGAGGTGAATGGGTCTGGGTGGGATACTCTTCGGAGGGTCGGTGTCGACCTGTTGGGTCGAAGACCTGGTGTGTAAGCTGAGACACAGAGAGATAGACGAGGGGGTGAGGTCAGTCAAAACATGCTGGTTTCAGCTATTGTATAAATGCAAACAGGGTGTAGGGATTCTATAATTGATATTGCCAGGGTGTTTCTGTCAATGACTGCACCGTAGACAATGCAGCACTCTGCTGACTGTAAATGCTGGATGAGGCCTGACTCAGAGCCGAGTGTACTACCCTTGGCCTCTGATGAGCTGACAGAAGGTAATGTGCACCTTTCCCCACTAATCCCCCAGCCATCTCTCCGCACACAGCAGCACCACCCAAATTATAGGTCATTTCTGGGGGGTGAACTAAGTGAGGACTGTTTGATGGCTCAACAGCGCACGGTTAAAATAATTCTGATGAGACGCTGCATTCAGAGGGCTCCCTCATTTCAGGAGGGTGTGCAGTACTCAGTGGGAACAAATTCCTGCCGATGCTGGGATCTGTACTGAAAACAACAAACGCTGGGGATCACAGCGGGTCAACTAGCAGCCATGGAGAGAGAACTTCAAGTCCGGATAATTCTTTCCTCATTTTCCCTTCCCCACCTCACCCTAGTTCCAAACTTCCACCTCAGCAATGTCCCCATGACTTGTCCTACCTGCCTATCTTCCTTCCCACCTATCCACTCCACCCTCCTCCCTGACCTATCACCTTCAACCCCACCCCCATTGTACTCCTTGCTACCTTCCCCCACCCTCCTCCCTGACCTATCACCTCCATCCCTACCCCCATTCACCTATTGTACTCTATGCTACTTTCTCCCCAACCCCACCCTCCTCTCATTTATCTCTCCACCCTGCCTCTCTTCCTGATGAAGGGCTTTTGCCCGAAACGTCGATTCCCCTGCTCCTCGGATGCTGCCTGAACTGCTGTGCTTTTCCAGCACCGCTCTGATCTAGAATTCTTTGCCAGAGCTGAGTTTTCAGCATTGCTGTTTTGTCTCCAATCGTACAGAGCTCCTGACTGAATGCCAAGCTGAGAGAATCGTTAACAAGTCTCCGTGAGTTGTATTAAAATGTTGAAGGTATTCTGTCAACCTGAGTTTTGGCAGGGGGGGGAAATGGTTGATGCAATGCGAGATTTCGGGTTGCACGTTAGATTAAGCAACAAAACAGTAACGGTTTGATGCTTCAGAACAATGTGGAGCACTCCTTTCACAACCCCGCTGCCACTTCCTCAATGGATTGTTTCAAACTGCATTCCTGAAGCAGGAGGATTGCCCAAGAATCTGGCAGGGGGTTGGCCACACAGATCATAAACCGACAGGTTGCAATATCGTTTCAACAACCTCGCAGGTTGCATAGCACCGAATGGAATCGCAAAACATCCTGCAGAGGTACTTTCTGGAGCTCCATCCAGTCAGAAGTAACACTTGAGCTCTCGTGGTCTTTTCAGGGATCTGGGCCTCCTGACAGGGCCAGTATGTGTAGTCTATCCCCTGAATACCCTTGACCTACATGGTCTCCCACATTAAGTTATACAGGATGTTGGGTGAGGCCCCTTTTGGAGTACCGAGTCCAGTTCTGGTCAGCCTGTTCTCGGAAGGATATTCTTCAGCTGGAGAGGGTTCAGAAGAGATGTGGCCAGAAATGGAGGTTTCGAGATATAAAAAACAGATGGAAAGGAGTGGGATTTTACTCACTTGAGTGTCGGAGGTTGAGGTTATTGGGATTTACAACGGGTACGGACAGGGTTAATGGCTGGTGTCTTTTCCCCAGGGTGGAGGAGCTCAAAATTAGGGGATCAGTTTTAAAGTTGAGGAGGAGGAAGGTTTAAAAAGGGCAGGAGGGGCAACTTTGTTTGCACAGAAGGCGGTTCGCAACTTCAAGTACAACGTTTAAAAAGACATTTAGAGAAGTTCGTGAATAGGAAAGGTTTGGAGGGACATGGGCCAGGAGCAGGCAGGTGGGACGGGTTTAGTTTGGGATTATGGTTGGCGTGGGCTGATTGGATGGAAAGGCCTTTTACCGTGCTGTATGACTTCATGACTCGGTTACTGTAGATCCGGAGTTACACAAAGGTCAAAATGGCGGACTGCCTTCGCTAAAGGACGTTAGTGAAATCAGCTGACCTTCCATCACAAGGACAGGGCGGTGGATGTTGTCTGTATGGTTTCAGTAAGGCCTTTGATGAGATTCCACATGGTAGGTTGCTCTGAAAGGTTAGGTCACATGGAATCTGAGGTGAGCTGACAAATTGGCTTGATGGTAGGAAGCAGAAAGTAATAGTGGAAGGATGCTTGTCAGACTGGAGGCCTGTGACTAGTGGAGTGCCTCAGGGATCATTACTGTTTGTTATCTATATCAATGATCTGGATGAGAATGTACAAGGCCTGCTTAGTAAGTTTGCAGATGACACTGAAACAGGTGATATCATGGACAGTGACAAAATTGCAGCAGGACCTTGATCAGCTGGGGAAGGGGGTTGGAAAATGGCAAAGGGAGCTTAATATAAATAAGCGGGAGGCCTTGCATTTTGGAAAGTCAAATCAAGAGAGGAGTTCCATGGTGAATGGTAGGGCATTAAGTAGTGTGGTGGTACAGAGGGACCTTGGAGTTCAGATGCAGTGTTCTCTGAAAGTGGAGTCACAGGTAGACAGGGCAGTGAAGGCAGCTCTTGGCACACTGGCCTGCATTAGTCAGGGCACTGAGTCTAGAAGTTGGGAAGTTATTTTGCAGTTGTACAGGACGCTGGTGAGGCTGCACTTGGGAGTATTGTGTTCAGTTTTGTTCACCTTGCTATAGGAAGGATGTTACTAAGCTGCAAAGAGCACAGAAGGAACTTACAGAGATATTGCCAGGACTCAACAGTCTGAGTTATTGGGAGAGCTTGGACAAGCGAGGATCTTCCCAGTGTAGGAGACTGAATGGGGATCTTATAGAAGTGTATAAGATCATGAGAGGCATGGAGAGGGTAAATGCACTCAGGGTTGGGGAATCGAGGACTGGAGGGCCTCAGTTTAAGGTTAGAGTGGAAAGAATACAAGGGAACCTGAGAGGCAACTTTCTTACACAGAGAGTGGTATACATGAGCTGCCAGTGGAAGTGGTTGAGGCGGGTATGTTAACAACAGTTAAAAGCCATCTGGACAAATACATGGATAGGAACCGTTTAGAAGGAGATGGATCTCTTCTGCACTGTTTACAGCAGACCTGAGTAACATTCAGATGTAGAATAGTAAATGACAAGTCATATTCACCCGCTAAAGTGTCAGACAATGAGAGAATCAGACCATCTCCCTTGACATTCAACAGGATTATCATTGCCAGAGCCTTTCAACATCAGCATTGAGAGTTACCATTAACCAGGAACACAACTGGACCAGATGCATAACCATAATCAGATCGGTAATTCTTTGAAGCTTGCATCACAGGGATTTAGGGTGGTTAAGAAGGCACTTGACACACTTGCCTTCATTGCTCAGACCACTGAGGGTAAGAGTTGGGACATCACATCAGGTTGTACATGACAATAGTAAGGCCTCTTCTGGAGTGGTGTGCAGTTCAGGTCGCCCTGTTATAGGAAGGATATTATTGAGCTGGAGAGGGTTCAGAAAACATTTACCAGGATGTTGCCAGGAATGGAGGGCTTGAGTTATAAGGAGGCTGGGACATTTGTCACTGGAGTGTAGGAGGCTGAGGAGTGACCTTATAGAGGTTTATAAAATCGGGATGAGCATAGATAAGGTGCCTTTTCCCTAGGATGATAAATTTCAAGACCAGGAGGCACATGTTTTAAGGTGAGGGGAGAAAGATTTGGAAAATATATGAGGGGGCAATTGTTTTGACACAGAGCGGTTCGTGTGTGGAATTAACATCCGGAGGAAGTGATGGATCTGGGTACAGTTACAACATTTAAAGGATGTTTAGAGAAGTACATGAATAAGAAAGGTTTGGAGGGATATGGACCAATCGCAAGCAAGGTGGGATTAGTTTAGTTTGGATTATGTTCGGCATGGACTGGTCAGACCGAAGGGTCTGTTTCCGTGCTGTTTGACTCCATACAAACACTGAGGCTACAAGATCAGGTAGGAGCTGGGAATGTGGTGGTGAGTAACTCACCTCCTGACTCCCCAAAGCCTGTCCACCATCTACAAATCAAAAATCACGGGCATAAGAGGATATTTCCGTTTGCCTGGATGAGTGCAGAACAAAGTCTCTCAAGAAGCCCAACATACAGTGGTGCAGGGTACACTCTCCATCCACAGCTCGCACTGCAACAACTCACCAAGACTCTTTCAACTTAACCTTCTGAACCTATAAACCTCAAAACCTTCTCCTTTACCCAAACAACTTTCCTCAGCCCAATTCACGTGTTGCTATTTGGACTCTTGACACAGTAAACAGAATAAGTCAATGATTAGAACTACAGAAAACAAACATTCTGCAGCGAATCCACACCAGTTGCCTGCAAGAATAAATCAGCAAACCCACTCCCCCTGTTTTTTTCTTTGAAGCCTTTCAAATTCTTTACCATTCTCCCCCACCCGACTTGATTTTGACATCAAGGCATCAACAGTTCATCCTCCTCTCTGCTTTTGCAGGGGTTCTTCCATAACTTCCAAGATTAAACCTAAATTCCACAGGCGCTGGAGAACTGCCAGCAAGTGAAGGCGAAACTCGGCAGGGTCTGGTGACATCGGTGGGGAGAGGAACAGAGTTAATAAACCATATCAGGATCAAAGCGTTAACCTAACTCCTCCATCCACAGGGGCTCCCTGTGGAGTTCCTGCACACTTTCTGTCCTGATGTGGAGGTGCTGATGTTGGGCTGGAGTGGACAAAGTTAAAAGCCACACGACACCAGTTTATAGTCCAACAGGTTTATTAGTTTTCACAGCGGTACCCCCTTATCAGGTAACTAGTGGGGCAGGATCATAAGACACAGAATTTATAGCAAAAGATCACAGTGTCATGCAATTAAAACACTATATTGAACAAACCTAGATTGCAGTTGTTTGTTCAATATATCATTTTAATTACATGACACTGATCTTTTGCTATAAATTCTGTGTCCTATGATCCTGCCCCACTAGCTACGTGACGAAGGAGCAGCGCTCCGAAAGCCAGTACTTCCAAATAAACCTGTTGGACTATAACCTGGTGTTGTGCGACATTTAACTTTCTGTCCTCGCCACCAGTTATTGCTCTCCCTTCCCTACGCCTCTGCCTCAAAGGAGCTCAGGCACCTGGAAGTGATACTGAAATCACAGCAAACACACAGCAAAACAAACCCTCTCCCCACCCCCATGAAGAAAAAGGGATGTTAAACATTGCAAATATCCAAAATGAAACAAACCTGGCAACAGTTGTGAGAAAGTGTCTGAATTTTAAGTTTTTCCCTTTGCTCCTTCTCCTGGCACAGGGCTGCAGTTTCCTCATTGCATTTTGGTGCAGGGCTTGTTGTGCAATGCAAGAGCTCAGAGCCCACCCCCCAAAACCCCAGGGCTGTTCTGCTGCTAAAGGCCCAAGTTCAGGTTCAACCACCCCTCCCCTTTCCTGTTCTCCATGTCCCTCCCTCTCTCTCTCTGCACTCACCTTTGCTCCTGTAGCCACACTTCCCCAACGCCAGCCGGTCTCTCCTTCTTCTTCCCCCTTCTCCTTCTCTCTCTCTCTCTCTCTCTGGCTCAGCCCCTGTAGGACTGCACTCACTGACACACCCAAGGCTCAGGCTTCAGCTCCAACAACAAGCGGGCGGTCGCGGCGGTCCTCCAGACACAGCGCCATCCGCGGCGGGGATGAATCAATGCCTGAATGACTGCATTCACTGACACACAGGCTCTGGCTTCAGCTCCAATAACTAGCGGACAGGCCGGTCCTCCAGACGCAGCGACACCACCCGGAGGGGAGGTGCCAAATACCCACAGAACCCAAAGGGGCGGAGGCGGTCCTCCAGAGACAGCGCCATCTGCGGCGGGGATGAATCAATGCCTGTAGGACTGCACTCACTGACACACCCAGGCTCAGGCTTCAGCTCCAACAAGCGGGCACGCCGGTCCTCCAGACACAGCGCCACCACCCGGCGGGGAGGTGCCAAATACCCACAGAACCCAAAGGGGTGGAGGCGGTCCTCCACAGACAGCGCCATCTGCGGCGGGGATGAATCAATGCCTGTAGTACTGCACTCACTGACATACCCAGGCGCAGACTTCAGCTCCAGAGACAGCGACACCCCGGCGGGGAGGAACCAATGCCTCCACACCGTCCCCAAAGGTAAAAATCACACAACACCAGGTTATACTCCAACAGGTTTAATTAGATGCGTCGCTCCTACATCCCCAAAGGGGTGGTGTTGGTAGTCCACAGACAGCGCCACCGTCCGAGGGGACAAACCCATGCCCCAACACCGCCGCCAAAGAGGTAGAGACAGTCCTCCAGGGACAACGTCACCGCCGGCAGAGATGAGCCAATGCCCCCACACCGGCCTCAAAAGGGGTGGGGGCCATTCTCCAGAGACAGCGCCACCAGCCGGCGGAGAGGAGGCTGTGCCCACACACCGCAGCACCTTCCCCAAAAGGGAAGGAGGCGGTCCTCCAGAGACTGCGCCACTCTCGGTGGGGGAGGAGCTAATCCTCTCCACTGCACAACAGCGGCCTCTGGCGGGAAGAGGAGGTCCTCCAGGGACAGCGCCCCCAACTGGCAGGGAGGAGCCACTGTACAGCAGCGGCCCCTGGTGGTGGGAAGACGGGTGGTCCTCCAACGACAGCGCCACCTTCGGCGGGGAGGGGTAAGTGACATTCCAGACACAGTACACAGCCCAACCCTTTGTTTCATGTGGGCCTGGGGAGTACTGTTTCCATTTTCAAAGAGGCTGATCATCCCAGTAATTCTGCACTTACGCTTATTCCTCTCCTCCTTAACTACAGTACCTGCTTTGGAGGGGGATGGGTGGGGCGAGAAAAAAGTATCTCTTTGGCAAGCAAATACTCACATCTTCAGCTGTAACCCTTTTAGACCTCCAACCCCACCCTTGGTCCAGTGGGACTCTTTTAAAGTGTGTTTTTTTTAATGCATCGCAGATTTTAGTCGCCAAGGTATTTGCAATGTGCTATTTTTGCTACTGCTCCCAATTTGCGTTCCTCTTGGCATTCTGCATCCTGCGCTCCCAGCAACTGACATAGAATTCTTTTCCCCTTATCCTATTCTGAATGCACCTCGACACCCAGTGCATTCATAGAGATGTACAGCACGGAAACAGACCCTTCGGTCCAACTCGTCCTTGCCGACCAGATATCCCAACCCAATCTAGTCCCATCTGCCAGCACCCAGCCCATATCCCTCCAAACTCTTCCTATTCATATACCCATCCAGATGCCTCTTAAATGTTGCAATTGGACCAGTCTCCACCACTTCCTCTGGCAGCTCATTCCATACACGTACCACCCTCTGTGTGAAAACGTTGCCCTTTAGGTCTCTTTTATATCTTTCTCTTCTCAATCTAAACCTATGCTCTCTAGTTCTGGACTCCACAACCCTAGGGAAAAGACCTTGTCTATTTATCCTATCCATGCCCCTTATGATTTTATAAACCTCTATAAGGTCATCCCTCAGTATCCAACGCTCCAAGGAGAACAGCCCCAGCCTATTCAGCGTGGTCGGTTGTAGAATTCCACAGCACTGAAAAAGGCCGTCCGGTCCAGCGATTCTCTGCTAGTCACAAACAACCAACTAAACATTCTAATCCCATTTTCCCAACACTCAGCCCATATCCCTCTAAAGACTTGTCATCGTGAGCGATAGGTTTGTGAGTCCTCTACATTTATTTTCGTGTCTGTGGAGATAATAGGCAAGTGTTTGTGGTACACATGATATTTCAGGTTCAGACCCATGGAAAAAAATTAGTGAATGTCATTTGATCAGGAACCAGAGCAAAAAATTATCTTGGAAAACAGACAGAAGCAATTGTTACAACGGGATGGGAATGTAATAACTTTGTAAAGAAATGAAGTGGGAAATAGGGAACAGAGGGAAACAGGGAGAAAGTGAGGGCTGCAGATACTGGAGATCAGAATCGAGAGTGTGGTGCTGGAAAAGCACAACAGGTCAGGCAGCATCCAAGGAAGCAGGAAAATCCATGTTTCAGATATAAACCCTTCATCAGGAATGAGGCTTGTGAGCCGAGGTGGGGTGCTGAGAGATCAATGGGAGCGGGGTCGGGCTGGGGGGAAGATGGCTGAGAGTGCAATAGGTGGATGGAGGTGGGGGTGATGGTGATAGGTCTGAGGTGCAGGTGGACCAGATAGGTGGGAAGGAAGATGGACAGGTAGGACTGGTCATGAGGACAGCGCCGAGTTGGGAGTTAGGATCTGGGATAAGGTTGGGAGGAGAGCAGATGAGGAGACTGGTGAAGTCCACATTAATTCAGTGTGGTTGGAGGGTCCCAAGGCGGAAGATGAGACGTTCCTCCTCCAAGCATCGGGTGGTTGATACACGCACTCGATCTCTTTATTTCCAATTGCCGCCTGGACAATGATCACCTCACCCTGTCCACTCCCCTCACCCACTCCAATCTCTCACCCTCACAACGCACAGCCCTCTGAAATCTCACCATCAAACCAGCGCGCAAGGGGCAGTGCTATGGTAGTTTGGTGCACTGACCTCTACACCACTGAAGCCAGGTGCCAACTCGAAGACACCTCCTCCTAAACCCCCTTCGACCATGACCCCACCCCCCCATTGCCAAACCATCATCTCCCAGACCATACAGAACCTCATCACGTCAGGAGATCTCCCACCCACAGCTCCCAATCTCATAGTCCAGGAACCCTGCACTGCCCAGTTCTATCTCCTTCCCAAGATCCACAAGCCTGACCACCCTGGCCGACCCATTGTCTCAGCATGCTCCAGCTCCACCGAACTCATCTCCACCTACCTCGATACCTATCCCCCCTAGTCCAGGAACTCCCCACATATGTTTGAGACACCACCGACGCCCTTCACCTCCTCCAAGACTTCCGTTTCCCTGGCCCCCAATGCCTCACCTTCACCATGGACATCCAATCCCTCTACACCTCCATCCGCCATGACCAGGATCTCCAAGCCCTCCATTTCTTCCTCTCCCAACATCCCCAACAGTACCCTTCCACTGACACTCTGATTCATTTGGCTGAACTGGTCCTCACCCTTAACAATTTCTCCTTCGAATCCTCCCACTTCCTCCAGACCAAAGGGGCAGCCATGGGCACACATATGGGCTCCAGCTATGCCTGTCTCTTTGTTGGCTACACAGAACAGTCCATCTTCCTTAGTTACACCGGCACCACTCCCCACCTCTTCCTCCGCTACATTGATGACTGCATTGGGGCCACCTTGTGCTCCGTGAGGAGGTTGAGCAGTTCATCAACTTCACCAACACATTCCACCCTGATCTTAAATTTATCTGGACCATCTCTGACACCTTCGTCCCCTTCCTGGACCTCTGTATCTCTATTAATGATGACCGACTTGACACTGACATTTTTTAACAGACCTACGACTCCTACAGCTACCTGGATTACACCTCTTCTCACCCTACCTCCTGCAAGAATGCCATCCAGTATTCCCAATTCCTCTGGCTCTGCTGTATCTGCTCCCAGAAGGACTAGTTCCACCACAGAACACACCAGGTGTCCGTCTTCTATAAAGACCGTAATTTCCCTTCCCAATTGGTTGAAGATGCCCTCCAAGGCATCTCATCCACTTCCCGCCGCTCTGCCCGCAAACCACACCCCTCCAATCGTAACAAGGACAGAACCCCCCTGGTGCTCACCTTCCACCCTACCAACCTTCGTATCCATCACATCATCCTCCGCCATTTTTGCCACTTACAAATGGACTTCACCACTAGGGATATATTTCATTCCCCACCCCTATCAACTTTCCATAAATACCGTTCCCTCCGCACTCCCTTGTTAGGTCCACACTTCCCACCAACCTACCCCCCCTTCCCAGAAATTCCCCTGCCACCGCAGGAGTTGCAAAACCTGCACCCACACCTCCTCCCTCACCTCCATCCAAGGCCCTAAAGGAGCCTTCCACATCCATCAAAGTTTTACCTGCACATCCACCAATATAATTTATTGTATTCGATGCTCCCGATGTGGTCTCCTCTACATTGGGGAGACTGGACGCCTCCAAGCAGAGCGCTTTAGGGAACATCTCTGGAACACCCGCACCAACCAACC
>NC_057746.1:18774867-18777840 GCF_004010195.1 Chiloscyllium plagiosum | reverse complement strand
TCCCATTTATCTCTCCATCCCTCCCCCCTCCGGCGAGGCACCCAGCCTCATTTCTGATGAAGGACTCTGGCCCGAAACGTCGATTCTCCTGCTCCTCGGATGCTGCCTGACCTGCTGTGCTTTTCCAGCACCACACACTCTCAATGGAGGGAAACAGCCGAATTGATCTCCATTTTCTGTTTTTGTGTTTCGAATTGCAACTGTTATCATTTCAAATCTTTTCCTAATAAAGATTTGCCTTTTGCTGGATGCCCAAGAGGGGGAGCTCTTGCACTTCTCTCACTTCTAACCCATGGTTAAAAAAAAATCACAATTCGGAGGAGCCGGTGTTGGACTGGGGAGGACAAAGTTACAAATCACCCAACACCAGGTTATAGTCCAACAGGTTTCATTGGAAGCACTAGCTTTCGGAGCGCCGCTCCTTCATCATGTGGTTGTGGAGCAGGATTATAAAACACAGGATTTTTAGCAAAAGTTCTCAGTGTCATGCAACTCAAACAATATACTGAACAAACTAAAATTGCTGTTAAGTTACATTCTCGAGATAACTGAAGGTGTTACCACAAAAAAGTGATATCTCAGCTCAGACAATGTATTAAAGGTGTGAGGTTAGAGTCTGTCTGTATCCCAACCTTGAATCAGACTGGCTCTCATTCCAAAGTGGGAGTTTATAAAATGTCACATCGATTGACTGGCTGCAGGTTGTGTGCTTTTTGCGCAAAATATAGAATTGATCAGCAATTCTGCAAACGCAAATTCACCCCATAGACTTATACATCTGTGTGTGTGTGTGTGTGAGAGAGAGAGTGTGAGTGTGTGCTTGTGAGTGCACATGAGAGAGTGTGTTTGTATGTGTGCATGCTTGGTACAGTGTGTACGTGAGTGTGCACCTATGAGAGGGTGTGCACGTGGGTGTGGGTGTGGGGGTTGTATGTGTGTGTCTGTCTGAGAGAGGGTCTGCGTGACTGTGTGAGTATGTAAGAGTGTGTGTGTATGTGTGCTTGTGTGTGAGGGAGAGTGTGTAGTGTAGTGGGGTCACCTATAGTGTGACATGAACCCAAGATCCCAGTTGAGGCCATCCCCATGGGTACCGATCTTGATTATCAGCCTCTGCTCGGCCACTCTGTTGTTACTTGTCCCAAACTCCGCCTTGGAAGATGGTCACCCAATGATCTGAGGCTGAATGTCCCGAAGCGCTGAAGTGTTCCCCAACTGGGAGGGAACACCCCTGTCTGGCAATAGTTGTGTGGTGTCCATTCATCCGTTGCGGTAGCCTCTGCTCAGTCTCGCCAATGTACTATGCCTCAGGGCACATGAGATAGACAACGTTGGCTGAGTCACATGAGCACCTGCTGCATACACGGTGGGTGGTAATGGTGGTATCAGTGTCGACACTCTGACATGTCTTGCAGTGGTTACCATGACAGAGTTGTACGGTGTTGTGCCATGTAAAAATCCAAAGGCATCACACATCTATACCAACACACACGCACTCACGTACACACACGCATGCACAGAGACACACACACAGACATGCACATGCAATCACAGACGCACAGAGACACACACACGCACAGAGGCACACACACAGACACACACACGCACAGAGGCACACACACGGACACACACATGCAGACACGCACACACACATGCATGCACACACACGCACACACAAATGCACGCACACACAAATAGACACACAAGCGCACATACGCACACGTGCACACACACACAGTCACACGCACACACAAGTGTTTGCACACGCACACACATACACAGACACACACATGCAAAGACACACATATTTGCATGCACATACACAAACACGCACACAAACGCACATGTGAGCACACACACACATACACGCGCACATACACACAGAGACACGTGCACACACATAGACACACACACGCACGTGCACACACAGAGACACTATACACACGCGCACACACATGCATACATGCACACAAACAGGCACACACACACGCAAAGACACATTCACACACGCATGCATGCACACGCATGCACACACATGCGCGCACACATACACATAGATGCATAGACACATACACAGACAAACATGCATGCGCGCACACATAGACATACGCACACACACATACATCCACACACACAGAGACAGGAACACACACACATGCACATGCACACACAAACGCACACACACACAAACACACGCGCGCACACATATACACACACGCACACATATATACACACACATACAACCACATACACACACAGGAACACACACGCACACACGCTCACACACACATGCACACACGCATACACATATATGCACATGCAGACGCGCGTGCACACAAGTGCGCACACACACTTGCAAACACACATATACACGCACGCACTCACACACACACGCACGTATGCACACACCGACACACACGCATGCATGTGCGCACGAACACACATACACCCACACAGAAACACACACACATACACACACACAGACATGCACACAGACAGACACATACACATACACACACATGCACAAAATATATTTAAGAAAGAGATTGATAAATTTTCGGATTTTCAAAGCGTCAAGTGGTATGCGGGCGAAAGGGGAAATATGTTTAGCTGAAGCTAACCCAAACCAAAACCCTGAACTGAGGGAACTGGCCACTCCCCTTTCATCGTACAAATGGTTAAAGAAAACTTAGAAGCCTATTCCACTGGATACTTCCAGGCGTATTGGAACCTCTGCCATTTACAACCCCTTTTGAAAAAACACCTAGGACAACATAACCTTGTTAAAGGAGTAGCCTTGTCACATTGGGAGCACAAGGCAAATGTGAGTTTGGGGAGAGAGAGGAGGACAGCGGGGAGAGACAGCAGGAGAACAGGGAGAGAGAGCAGGAGAACGGGGAGAGAGAGCAGGAGAATGGGGAGAGAGCAGGAGAATGGGGAGAGAGCAGGAGAACGGGGAGAGAGCAGGAGAACGGG
>NC_057746.1:18772855-18773759 GCF_004010195.1 Chiloscyllium plagiosum | reverse complement strand
AGAGAGAGAGAGAGTGGGAGCAGAGGGAAAGAGAGAGAGTGAGAGCACGGGGTGAAAGTGGGAGCACGGGGAGAGTGAGGGAGCATGGGGAGAGAGTGGGAGCACGGGGAGAGAGAGTGAGAGCCTGGGGAGAAAGAATTGGTGCAAGGAGCGAGCTAAGAAGCTCCAATATCCTTTCAATAGGCCTTAACATTTCCTTTACACTTTTGACTGGAATGGAATCAGCGAGTGTGAGTTTTAGTGGAACTGTCAGCACTGACAACAAAAAAGGCAAACAACCCTTATCGACAGTCTGAAAGCCTGTTCAATTCAATCCATTAAATGATGGTAACGAGTTATGTTCCTGGAACAACAGGTTCAGGAACCTGGTTCTGTAGTTCATTTGACCTCTTAACCTGCCTCTGCCTGACTTCCAATCTTTGTGTATTGCTTTATTCCCTTTCCATTTCTCCATCACCTTCAACAATGATCGTTTGAAATACAAAGAATTTCTATTGCGCAGTTTACCTGTAATTTGAGCCACCGAATCACACAGGCCATTGCAGCCGCTCTGAAAGGCCTATCCAGTTAGACCCACACCCCTCCGTATTGAGTCACAGCCCAACACTTGTATTCTTTGTGAAGGGATATTTAATTCCTCTTTGAAAGCTTTCCTTTAGTATTTGTTTGTGGGTTGCTGGCCAGGCCTGGGTTTATCTCCCATCTGCATAGGCCCTTGAGAAGGTGGCGTTGAGCTGTGCTCTCCATGTGGCGTAGAGGTGCTAGTTCTATCAGGTATGCCCATGTTGCTGCAAATCTGGGCAGCGTGTGACATGGAGAGCACTCAGCTGGTGTGCCCACTCTTCCGATTTCCTCCTTTTCCTGGTGGGAGATTCAGAAACTGCTGCCAAAGGATTGAGATTTA
>NC_057746.1:18733027-18772355 GCF_004010195.1 Chiloscyllium plagiosum | reverse complement strand
CTTGGCCATTGTGATCCGTACGAATGATAGGGACTTGGGTGCACAGACCATCATTGTTTGTAGATGAGATTCAACTCATAGAGTGTAGAGAACAATGAGGGGAAATTCAAGAGGACCCGCACAGACTGATGAAATGGACAGAGAGTTGCCAGATACAATGCATTGCAGCCAAGTTCACAGTGGATGATTTTGTTTGGATTTTGTGAGCAAGGACGGTATTAAATGTATAGTACAGTTTTAAAGGTGGTACACCTGGTGATCTGGTGCATGCAAATCTTTGAAGGTGCCACCATCAGATAAGGAGGATATTCGAAATCTATATCGGCTCTACAAACTGTGGGAAACAAAGCTCACTCACTTCAATAATTTCAGTCCGAGACAAGATCTGAATCAGTAGTGTCATTTATTTTACCCTTGCAAGAGGGTGCGATGTCCACTGTCTACAAGGTAGGGACACACACACACACCGAATTCAACGAATACACGATATTTATGTAATTTGGTTCCTTTTTTTTATCCCATTGCTCCTCCCCTGTTTACATCTTCCACTTCTCTAAGACCGGCACCCATTACTCCTGTTTATCTCTTGTCTTATCCGGCCTTATCTGTGACAAAATGCTTATTTTTGGCCTCACAAGGTCATTTGACGACATCCTGCTGTGGCTCATTGTTAGGTATTATCTACTCCCTCCGTCTGTGCTTTCCCCAACCATACTGATCCTTATGACCTTCTAATTGGGGTTTGTTCCTGTGTTTCTGTAAAAGTGGGAAACAGATGCTTATAACTACTGCTTGTACAAGCATATCTGGCTTGTGGGATATAAATGAATTAATGTTATTTCGGCAACTATAAATTCTGATACAGAACAATACAAAAACAATTATGTATTTCCTCCACATAGTTTGCATTCTAGTTGACTCAGCTCTTAGTTGAAACAATTACACACTGGTGTGAGTTCATTTACCTTGCATCAGTAATTATAATTGCAAAAGTAACACTACTTTACCTATATCCCACAAAACTATAATGGTCTGTGCACCCAAGTCCCTATCATTTGTACGGACCACAATGGCCAAGTGATTGACTGCCGGTGAACTAGAACGCTTTGCCTTCCTTCAGTCCGAAAAATGACCATTCACCAATAGCTTTGCTTTCTGCCCCTTTGCCACATTCGTACCCAGACTGTCGTTGCCCCCTGGGCTTCAGTTTTACCTACAAAGCTCCTGTTAAGCAACACTTCATCAACTGCTTTCAAACGTCTGTATGCACAATGTCAACAGTCAACAATCTTGATTCAGCCTCTCAGTTACTTCATCAAAAAACTTGGGGCAAGATCGTTAACAGGGATTTACCTTGATTAATTACTTGCTGATGTGAGTTTGTTAGCCAGTATTTTACCCATTAGTTGTGTCCTGGATTATTGCCTTTAAAAGTCGCCAATACTGACTTTAAGCTTCCTGGCGTGAATCATTCTCTGTGTTTTTTGAACACGCCCATATAAGTTTTGCAATCCTCCAGCTGACTGACACTACTCAAACACAATGGTGATTGGAAGATTGTGTTCAGGGCCATCACAGTTTCCACTCTTAACTTCCAAAAAGGAGTCAAGAGTAGAACTTGTGATGGCTCTGAGCACAATCTTCCAATTTTCCAAAAGGAGTCAAGTCCCACAAAAGGGGACGTTTCTACTTTGAACACTGTCAATATTTTATATATCTCCTTTATCTGTTTCCATCCGACCCAGTAATACAACTGTGTCCTACTTTACGTTCAAGATAGGCCGGGTGCTTCAGTACTTCATCCTTGTCCCCTTTCTCTACAGATGGACCTCTTTTTCTTCCCTGACTGGTTTCCAATTTTCCTTTGACTGCTCTTTTGCTCATTGAGTTAATTTCTAACCGTCTTCATACTCTCTCCATATTTGCTTTTTAAAAATCTCTTCTGTACTTTGTATATTCAGCATGGTTCTCTACCTTATTATAAACCTTACAGTTTCCTGAAGCCCCTAAGCTTTGATCACATTTTAACTCATTTATATTTTTAACCATCCAGGGGGCTGCAGCTTTAGGTGCACTTTCTCTCCCCGCATGAGAATGTGTCCACTTTTTTTGTAAAGAATTCTTTGCTGAAGGTCTTGATTTGTTCAATCACACTCTTCTCTATCCAGGTTTGATTCCAATTCCACAACGAATTGAAATTTGCCGCAGGAAAATATTATTCAGCTCATTGCACTTGATCTTTTACACGGCTGCTCCAAACCTGGTGATATTGTGATCACTTTTATTTAAAAGAAAGCATCAGAAGTGGCATGGTGGCTCAGTGGTTAGCACTGCTGCCTTGCAGTGCCAGGAACCCGGGTTTGATTCCAGCCTCGGGCTACTGCCTGTGTGGAGTTTGCACATTCTCCCCGTGTCTGCGTGGGAGAATGTGCGGGTGTCATGGCAATGATGTGTACATTAGGTGCATTAGTCAGGAGTAAATGTAGGAGAATGTGTCTTGGTGGGTTACTCTTCATAGAGATGTACAGCATGGAAACAGACCTTTCGGTCCAACACGTCCATGCCAATCAGATATCCCAACGCAGCCCATATCCCTCCAAACCCTTCCTATTCATATACCCATCCAGATGCCTTTTAAATGTTGCAATTGTACTAGCCTCCACCACATCCTTTGGCAACTCATTCCATACACGTACCATGCTCTGTGTGAAAAAATTGTCCCTTAGGTCTCTTTTATATCTTTCCCCTCTCACCCTAAACCTATGCTCTCTCATTCTGGACTCTCCCACCCCAGGGAAAGGACCTTGTCTATTTACCCTATCCATGGCTCTCATGATTTTTAAACCTCTGGAAGGTCACCCCTCAGCCTCCAACGCTCCAGGGAAAACAGCCCCAGCCTGTTCAGGCTCTCCCTGTAGCTCAGATATAGCTTAAAAAGCGTCATGGTGGCTCAGTGGTTAGCACTGCTACCTCACAGCACCAGGGTCCCAGCCTCGGGCGACTGTCCGTGTGGAGTTTGCACATTCTCCCCGTGTCTGTGTGTGTTTCCTCCGGTTTCCTCCCACAGTCCAAAGATGTGCAGGTCAGGTGAATTGGCCATGCTAAACTGCCTGTAGTGTTAGGAGCATTAGTCAGAGGGAAATGGGTCTGGGTGGGTTATTCTTTGGTGGGTCTGTGTGGATTTGCTGGGCTGAAGGGCCTGATTACCACTGTAGGTAGGTAATCTAATCTAAATCCTCCAACTCTGGCGACATCCTTGTCAATCTTTTCTGAACCCTTTCAGGTTTCAAAACATCCTTCTGATAGGCAATAGACCAGAATTGCGTGAAATATTCCAACAGTGGCCAAACCAATGTCCTGTACAGCCGCAACATGACCTCCCAACTCCTGTACTCAATACTCTGACCAATAAAGGAAAGCATACCAAACGCCTTCTTCACTATCCTATCTACCTGACTCCACTTTCGAGGAGCTATGAAGCTGCACTCCAAGGTCTCTTTGTTCAGCAACACTCCCTAAGACCTTACCATTAAGTGTATAAGTCCTGCTAAGATTTGCTTTCCCAAAGTGCAGCACCTCACATTTGTCTGAATTAAACTCCATCTGCCACTCCTCAGCCCATTGGCCCATTTGGTCCGGATCAGTGTGGACTTGTTGAGCTGAAGTAGGGGTTCTATGATTCATACTTCACTTGACCCAGCTTCATTGCCCTAAAAACTATTTCCCATAGAACAATGAACAAAGATTACATGGGCATTCCAAGCGTTGGTGGTGAGGATCAGGTTTATGAGTGCAAAGGGTTTTGAATCTCACAAACAACCCCTGTTACCAGACGTCCAATTATCTGTTGGAATGGTTGGTCCCAAGGGCAATGACACTGTCGATGAGCTGCAGTGAACTTTTAGAATTTGACTTTTTTGCATATAAATGTGGGTTAGTGCCATGAAAGAACTTTTTAATTTAAAAAAGGCTGGAAATTCCTTCTGAAAGAGTGTCTGCTGTCAAGAGATGGAAGAGCCCTGGAGTGTTAATGGAATCAGATGGTTATACCTTCGGGTTTGTGACCAGCAGTGTAAAGACATTGAATCGTTAGTTTTCTTTTCTTTTCAAGTTCAGTTTAGGAGATGTGAAAGCTTTCATCAGAATGTACCAGAAGTTGGGGTCGGCAAGTTTTAGGCAGAGGTGGGCACTGCAGATGCTGGAGATTAGAGTCAAGGTTAGTGTGGTGCTGGGAAAGCACAGCAGGTCAGGCAGCATCCAAGGAGCAGGAGAATCAATGTTCCAGGCAAAGGCCCTTCATCAGAGTCCTGAAGAAGGCCATTTGCCCGAAACATCGATTTTCCTACTCCTTGGATGTTGCCTGACCTGCTGTGCTTTTCCAGCACCACACTAACCTTGACTCAACAAGTTTTAGACTTTCGAAAGCAGATTCCAGCTCCATTCATTTAAGAGGAAACCAGCAGCAACATGTTCCCTGATTTGAGAAGTTTCCAACACTGGAGAGTCTGGGACAGAAATATTCAGGCTGTTGGATTTGATAAGATTTGATAAAAAGTAGATCATTATATCTGTAAAACATTCATGCTATCAGACTCTGAAAGGAATTATAAAGTTGTCTCTACAATTCAAGAAACAACAACTGAAAGGAGCCAGTTAATTGGAAAGTTAAAGGGTTGAGAGAAGAGTATAATTTCTCTGGACTTGAGTGCTAAGAAACAGGTTGAAAATTCATGTTCATGGTTTTGTGAAGATCTTCTAACTGTAACATACAGTCCATAGTCACAGAGTCATACAGCACAGAAACACAGGCGTCGGTCCAACCAGTACGTGTCAAACATAGTCCTAAACTAAACTAGTCCCACCTGCCTACTCCTGGCCCATATCCCTCCAAACGTTTCTTGCTCATGTACTTAGCTAGATGTCTTTTAACCATTGTAACTGTGCCCACATTCACCACTTCCTCAGTCAGTCAGACGTTTCTGTGGCCAGCAGCAAAAAAAAACAGAATGGTATGTTGCCTCCCTGGTGCCAGGATCAAGGATGTCTCAGAGAGGATGCAGAAAGCTCGAGTGAATCCTTAGAAGAGTATAAAGGAAGTAGAAGTATACTTAAGAGGGAAATCAGGAGGGCAAAAAAGGGACATGAGATAGCTTTGGCAAATAGAATTAAGGAGAATCTAAAGGGTTTTGCAAATACATTAAGGACAAAAGGATAACGAGGGAGAGAATATGGCCCCTCAAAGTTCAGCAAGGCGGCCTTTGTGTGGAGCCGTAGGAGATGGGGGAGATACTAAACGAGTATTTTGCATCAGTATTTACTGTGGAAAAGGATATGGAAGATATAGACTGTAGGGAAATAGATGGTGACATCTTGAAAAATGTCTGTATTACAGAGGAGGAAGTGCTGGATGTCTTGATATGCATAAAAGTGATAAATCCCCAGGACCTGATCAGGTGTAGCTTAGAACTCTGTGGGAAGCTAGGGAAGTGATTGCTGGGCCTCTTGCTGAGATATTTGTATCATCGATAGTCACAGGTGAGGTGCGGGAAGACTAGAGCTAACATGGTGCCACAATTTTAAAAAGGTGGTAAGGACAAGCCAGGGAACTATAGCCCAGTGAGCCTGACCTCAGTGGTGGGCAAGTTGTTGGAGGGAATCCTAAGGGACAGGATGTACATGTATTTGGAAAGGCAAGGACTGATTAGGGATAGTCAGCAAGTCTTTTGCGAGGGAAATCATGTTTCACAAATTTGATTGAGTTTTTTGAA
Organism: Chiloscyllium plagiosum; assembly: GCF_004010195.1. NCBI lineage: Eukaryota > Metazoa > Chordata > Chondrichthyes > Orectolobiformes > Hemiscylliidae > Chiloscyllium > Chiloscyllium plagiosum. Next base: position 18,766,587 of record NC_057746.1, on the reverse strand, counting down.
GAAGTAACAAAGAGGATTGATAAGAGCAAAGCAGTAGACATGATCTATATGGACTTCAGTAAAGCTTTCGACAAGGTTCCCCATGGGAGACTGATTAGCAAGGTTAGATCTCATGGAATACAGGGAGAACTAGCCATTTGGATACAGAACTGGCTCAAAGGTAGAAGACAGAGGGTGATGGTGGAGGGTTGTTTTTCAGACTGGAGGCCTGTGACCAGTGGAGTGCCACAAGGATTGGTGCTGGGTCCACTACTTTTTGTAATTTATGTAAATAATTTTGTTGCAAGCATAAGAGGTAAGTTTGCAGATGACACCAAAATTGGAGGTGTAGTGGACAGCAAAGAGGGTTATCTCGGATTACAACGGGATCTGGATCAGATGAGCCAATGGGCTGAGAAGTGGCAGATGGAGGTTAATTCAAATAAATACGAGATGCTGCATTTTGGGAAAGCAAATCTTAGCAGGACTTATACACTTAATGGTAAGGTCCTAGGGAGTGTTGCTGAACAAAGAGACGTTGGAGTGTGGGTTCATAGATCTTTGAAAGTGGAGTCGCAGGTAGATAGGAAGGCGTTTGGTATGCTTTCCTTTACTGGTGAGAGTATTGAGTAAGGGTAAATAGACAAGGTCTTTTCCCTGGGGTGGGGGAATCCAGAATTAGGGGGCATAGGTTTAGGGTGAGAGAGGAAAGATTTAAAAGAGACCTAAGGGGCAACTTTTCCACGCAGAGGGTGGTACATGTGTGGAATGAGCTGCCAGAGAAAGTGGTGGAAGCTGGTCCAATTGTAGCATTTAAAAGGATGGGTATATAAATAGGAAGGGCTTGGGGGGGATATGGGCCAAGTGCTGGCAGGTGGGACTAGATTGGGTTGGGATATCTCGTCGTCATGGACGGGTTGGACCGAAGGGTCTGTTTCCGTGCTGTACATCTCTATGACTCTTTGTCTCTCAGTTCATTCCACACGTGAACCACCCTCTGCTTAAAGAAAATGCCCCTCACATCTTTTTAAAATCGCTCTCCTCTCATCTAGTCTTGACACCCCACATCCTACGAAAAAAAAACACCTACCGTTAACTCTATCCATATTCCTCATGATTTCCTAAGCTTATATAAGGTCACCCCTCAGCCTCCGACACTCCAGTGAGCAATGTCCCAGCCTATCCAGCCTCTCCACATAACTCAAAGACTGCATTCCTGGCAACATCCTGGTAAATTTCTGAACCCTCTCCAGTTTAATGATATCCTTCCTCTAACAGGGCGACCAGAAATGAACACACCCCTCCAGAACAGGCCTCACCGATGGCCTGTACAACCTCAACAGGATGTCCCAATCCCTCCACTCAAGCCTCTGAGCAATAAAGCCTTGTTACTTTGCTGTCTTCCTTCTACACCGTAAACCTTTGTATTACTGTTTGCAGCATCTCCGCAGCCTCAGGAGGAAATGTTTCAGGGACGGACCACAATGCTAACTAACAAATAAAAAAATAAATCACATGACCTCTCAAGCCAGGTTGCATTCTGGACTCTGACTTGACCGTCAGCTGAGATCATTGCAGGACTTAAAATAAGGCTGTGCATTCACTCCCTGAGAACCACATACTTGAGAATATAAACAAACAAAATTTTTTTAAAAACCCCACGGTTGATGACTAAAATTGAAGGTGCGATGCTTTGAGTCACCAAGGAGATTTTAGCAAGTCGATCATGGTATCCTCAATTCGGTGTATCACTGCCACCTCTTGTACATGATTCGGAGATGCCGGTGTTGGACTGGGGTGGACAAAGTTAAAAATCACACAACACCAGGGTTCAGTCCAACAGGTTTATTTGGAAGCACTAGCTTTCGGAGCGCCGCTCCTTCATCAGGTGATTGTGTTCGGAGCGGCGCTCCGAAAGCTAGTGCTGCCAAACAAACCTGTTGGACTGTAACCTGGCGTTGTGTGATTTTTAACTTTGTCCACTCCAGTCCAACACCGGCTCCTCCACATCAGGTCTAAAAAACCACAGTTAATGAAGCTTTTCGGCATCAATATCTGAACGAGGTCGGAAATGAAAGAGACAAAATTTAATCAGTGTCAGTACGTTCGACTGCAGGGTTTGGGTATTGCTGAAACCCACTGGGGTATAGTTTAATTGTAGGCGAAAGTGAGTACTGCAGATACTATAGCCAAGATTAGTGTGGTGCTGGAAAAGCACAGCAAGTCAGGCAGCATCCGAGGCTCCTGGTTTTTTGCCTGAAATGTCGATTTTTCTGCCCCTTGGATGCTGCCTGACCTGCTGTGCTTTTTCAGCACTAGTCTAATCTTGCCCATAGTTTAATTGTAGTCTGTCTCTAACACCAACACCTGCTGGGTTACAGCTTTACTGACCAGTGCTGTGGTCCAAAGTGACGAACTCATGCAGGAGTACACGAGCACTGCCCTGTGCTGAGTGCAGTGTCACTGGATCCTCCCGGGGTTCAGTATCACAGACACGTGTTGGGATACAGTGTCCCTGACTCACTTCCCTAAGCCATCCTTTCTCTGACCCACTCCCCCTAATGTTATCTCATCCTCGAATCATTAAGCCTCATCTGAACTTACATTTTCAGAGACTTCTTTACCACTCTTTTAACAATGTCACCCCCATTATAACAGTCCTGAGGACCTTGCTGTCATACTGCCCCCTGCTGTTAAAACCCAATTTGACAACCTCACTCCCTGGTCTGGTACACTGGTGACTTGTATGTAACTGAATTTCAGCTTCTAGTCATAGAATCCCTACAATGCAGAAGCAGGCCATTTGACCCATCAAGTCCACACTGACCCTCTGAAGACCATCCCACTCAGCCTCACCCCATCCTCGTCACCCCGCATTTCTCACGGCCAACCCATCTAGCCTGCACACTATGGGGAAATTTAGCATGGCCAATCCACCCTGACCTGCACATCTTTGGACTGTGGGAGGAAACCAGAGCACCCGGAGGAAACCCACGCAGACACGGGGAGAGTGTGCCAATGCCACATGGACAGTCACCCAAGGGTGGAATCGAACCCAGTTCCATGGTGCTGCGAGGCAGCGGTACTAACCACTGAAGGCTAGGGCGAGCATACGTTGGCCAGGAATCGAAACCGGGCTTCCCGTGTGAGGGACAAGAATTCTCCCACCGAACCACCAAATGCAACCGTGATTCATACGCTGCATAAAATAGGTGGTAGGGAACGATTCACTTCCAGGTGATAAAAAAAATTGAAGCCAGCCCACGTGGGGTTTTTGTGGGCACGTTCCCATAGGCTGCATCCCCGCGCTGGGAAACCCAGCAGTGACCAAGTGCAACAGAAGGGGCTCAAACCAGGGGAGTTGCACCCTTCGCCTTACTTCCTCAGGCCCACCCTGGGTCCATTGAGGAAACCTGTTGCAGCGCAGGAGAAGCCAGCTGGTCTTCCTTTGGCTGATCTCCAAAGTGTGCAGGACATAGAACACTCCAGCGCAGTACAGGCCCTTCGGCCCTTGATGTTGCGCCAACCTGTGAAACCAATTTGAAGCCCATCTAACCTACACTATTCCATCCTCATCCATATGTTTCTCCAATGGCCATTGAAATGTCCTCAATGTTGGCGAGGCAAAAGTGAGGACTGCAGATGTGGGAAACCAGAGTTTAGATCAGAGTGGTGCTGGAAAAGCACAGCAGGTCAGGCAGCATCCGAGGAGCAGGAAAATCGATGTTTCAGGCAAAAGCCCTTCATCAGGAATGGAGGCAGGGAGACTCCAGTGTGGAGAGATAAATGAGAGGGGAAAAAGTAGCATAGAGTACAATGGGTGAACGGGGGAGGGGATGAAGGTGATAGGTCAGGGGGGTGGGGAAATGTGGAAACTGGTGAAGTCCACATTGATGCCCTGGGGTTGAACTGTTCAATGTTGGCGAATCCCCTACGTTGCAGGCAGGGCATTCCACGCCCTTACTGCTCTCTGAGTAAAGAAGGAGGTGCCAACACAGATGCAGCACCCTCTGTTTGGCATTTTAAATTGAGGAGGACAGGAGGCCATTAGGCCCGTCGCGCTGATGCCAGCTCTGTGGTGGAACTATCCCCTTTTGGTCTGGCTTTTACCCAGCTGGAGCTGGAGCACCCTGTGTTCCGTATTTTAAATTGAGGAGGCCATTAGGCCCGTCGTGCTGATGCCAGCTCTCTAGAGAAGCTATCCCCTTGGCCTGGCTTTCATCCAGCTGCAGCTCAGGAGGTCAGTCTCCAGACCTGGAAGAGGCCCAATTCTGGACCGGGAGAAGCAGTGTCTGTTTCCGAGGATGGGATTGGGGATGTTCACTGGGCACTGTGGACAGAATGATCGCCGTAAGTGACGGCAGATCGGCTCGGTTCCACATGGCAGGATGTGCAAATGGGCCCAGCAAGGTGCAATTCCCCTTTAAAATGCTTTTCAGTATTTGAAGCAAAACTCCGACACTCCTACTGGGCACACTAAAGCAACACACAAAACACATTCGGGTTCATAGTTTATGACAAAGAACAGGTTGAAGCAATTGAGAGATGTATATCGATTAAACGTTCCTCCATTGACCGATTATTTTGTAGTCAGACAGGTTATCGAACAGAGCATGCGCCTTGCAGTGAGGAAGCAGCTCAAGGGATGAGCAACAAAATGTCCAGATGTCATTATATTTGACAGCCTTCGATTTCAAGAGTTTCAATGAACTTATATAGATCTTCACAGCTTTTCCTGAAATTCGAGCCCCGGCATCTTTCACCAGAAGGAATCGCTTCAATCCAAGAGTCCGAGTCAAGAATATACTGTATACTGTCGGGTTGGGATGGTGGGGAAGGAGAGGAGCAGGAGAGAAGAAGGAGAATATTTTAGGTTAGTATAACCTTCAAACACTTCCAGTGCATGTTATGTATCATAATAATGTATCATAATTATTATGCAATGTATTATAATTAATGTTATTGTACTATAATTAATATGTAATTTATTATAATTAATATAAAATGTATTATAATTAATATACAATATATTATAATTAATATTAATATGTTATAATTAATATTCATGTATTATAATTAATATGCAATGTATTCTGATTAATATTAATGTATTAGCATTAATATGCAATAATTTTATATTCCAACATGAAGCCTTTCAAAGAGGGAAGGCAGAACTTACAATTAATCAGTATTTTGTAAGCCAAGCTACAGCCAGTGAAACATCTGTGTTGCAATTCGTGACACAGTGTTCACTGGTAATATCACTGGATTACCAATCAAGAGGCCCTGAGTAAGGTCCTGGGGTTGCGGGTTCAAATCTCTCCACTGATTCAGCAAAACATTTGGAATTAAAAAGCTGTTGCCTTTTCCATTGGGCAGAAACTCAGCCGGACTCACCATGTAAACACAGCGGCTACAAGAGCAGGTTAGGAATACTGTGGTGATTAGTTCACCTCCTGATTTCCCAAAGCCTGTCCATCATCTGCAAGGCACAAGTCAGGAGTGTGCTGGAATACTCCCCACTTGCCTGGATGGGTGCAGCTCCAACAACACTCAAGAAATCCAGGACAAAGCAGCCCGCTTGGTTGGCACCACATCCACCACCTTCACCACCGACAGTCAGCGTGTGCTATCTACAAGATGCACTGCAGCAATTCAGCAAGGATTCTCAGTCAGCACCTTCCAAACCCACGACCACTTCCACCCAGAAGGACAAGGGCAGCAGATACATGAGAACACCATCACCTTCAATTTCCCCTCCAAGCCACTCACCATCCTGACTTGGAGATATATCACCATTCCTTTGGGTCAAAATCCTGGAATTCCCTCCCTAATAGCATTGTGAGTCAACCCACAGCAGGTGGACTGCAGCAGTTCAAGAAGGCAACTCACCACCATCTTCTCAAAGGGGGCAACGAGAGACGGGCACTAAATGCTAACCTTGCCAATGATACCCATATCCCATAACTGAGTGAAGAGAAATTGTGAAAATTTAGCAGCTAATTTGAACTCGGGTTGGTTTCAAGTCTTAGATGTGCAAGATGAGGGGTATGGATAGGGTGGATAGTCAAGGCCTTTCTCCCCAGGATAGGGGAGCCTAAAACTCAAGGCCATAGGTTTGAGGTGAGAGGGGAAAGATATAAAAGGGACCTAAGGGGCACCTTTTTCCTGCAGAGGGTGGTGCATGCATGGAATGAGCTGCCAGAGAAAGGGGTGAAGGCGGGTACAATTACAGCATTTAAAAGGCATCTGGATGGGTACATGAATAGGAAAGGTTCAGAGGGATATGGGCCAAATACTGGCAAATGGGACTGGATCAGGTGAAGTTGGCATGGACGAGTTGGACCAGAGGGTCTGTTTCCGTGCTGTATGAGTCTATGACTATAACGTGTGAACAGGGATTTGGCTAAAAATGCCTTCCATGAAGGTGCAGACCAAAGCTGGATGTAGTACACCTGATGTCAAGGTATTCCTGAAACCATGGACAATTTTTAGTTCCTTCACCCCTGTACCCTACGCCCTTGTGATAAAGGGCACGATGCTAATTGCAATGCTCATTGTTTGCCGCAGTCAAAAGGGGTCTCTAATTCTGAAGTGAGGTTGTTACGTGACGATCCGTATTGTGAGATAATTCCCAGTTACCATGAGGGACAGAGAAGGCTGCCACCCAGTATGACTGCCATTTTTACCTTGAATGAGGTTTTAATGGTACTTACTTCCTGCTCAGATCCGTGGTCTTGCCATCCTTTCCCATCAAAAGGTAGGACTGCCTGACCTGCAGCTCAATTGAGCATGATTTCCGTTTCAGTACGTGCCGGATGTCATTCTCCATGATGTTCTCATCCTTTGCTGATTTAAAGACGAGAAGGAAGCCTGGTATAATTTTGGTCTTCAAGCAAAAACATAGCATCGATGGGCGCAGCAAACCAACTGAATAGCCAAATCCTTGCAAACTCGTTCTAGAGTGAATTTATGCTTAATGATATGAGACAACAAAACTCTTCTTAAAAAAAATGAAAGATATTAGACCAACCCAGAGATTTTCACCATTGCTGCTGTTTCAGCCTCCCTGATGTTATGCTTTGTCAGGAGACGGTTGAGGGACCAGAATTGATGTCAGAACAATTGAGACCCGTAAATAGCTACTTGCTGTTTTTATAAAACTCACTCACAGGCTGAGGGCACCATTTGTTGCTAAGTCCAGTTGATCTGTTAAGAGTGATCCCCATCACTGTGGGTGTGGTGTCACATGTAGGCCAGACCAGATGAGCATAGCTATTTAGTTCCATTCGTGAACCAGATGGGTTTTCCCTATCACAATTGGTTCATGGTCATCAATATATTCTTTATTCAAGATTTTAGTTTCCTTCATTGAATTCAAATTCCACCATCGGCTGTGGCAGGATTTGAACCTATATTCCCAGGGGCTCTGGATTAACAGCCCAGCAAAGGTACCACTGGGGCATCCCACTCCCTCCCCTTGCCTCTCCGAACATAGAGAGACAACCAACCACCCTTGCTTTTGGCCCCATCTCCACCTTCCCGGTGTCCCTCTTCTTCCCTCCTCCCCTTATCCCGCCTGCAATTACTTTTCCCCAGGGACCCATTGTCAATTGCTTCTGACAGCTGGGCTGTAGTACTGATGGTGGCCACCTCTGCCAGTGGCGCTGTTGGTGGAGAATTGTAGATGGCCGATTTGATATCACCTCTGGGTTGGGGGGGGCGGGGGTGCAGGAATTACTCCTTGTTCACAGCTCCGTTGGGTGGGAAGACCCTGCAATGTCTGAGACTGGATTGCCTTGGAACGGATTCCCTGGGGAAAACTGCCATTGGGTAGCGACTGACCTTCCATCCTCGAAGTGGGATGTCTATGATCAACATTAAAGTCAAGTTGAGGTTTTGCAACAAGACAGCAGGTGAGTGTGAGGCCGACGTACTAGACAAAGCTCCGGCTTTCGATTCAACGCCCTGCACTTAATGGTCAATTATTCCAATTGCTCAGATCAATAATTCATCAACTGGTATTGGATGGTTACGGGGCCCAAATTGAGAAATCTATGGAGAGGAGATGTGCTAAGTTTACTTACAACGTTTGACGGGCCTTGTAATAGAAACACTGTAGATGATGAAACTTCCTTGTGTGTTTACGTTGATCACCTGGACTATATAGGCTGAAAGACATCAAGCATCACTTCAAACTTTAAATTTCTTTTAAACAGAGGCTTAAGTCATCAAACCTGAAAAGGAATGTTACCACCCGGAAGGAGTCCATTTGGCCCATCTAACTGCAGGTTTATGTTATCTGTCTATCACAGCCAGCCCAATCCAAGATACCCAGGCTGGGGCGAGATCTCTCCTAGCCAGTCCAATCTACTTAATCCCAGTGCTTATCCAAGGCTGCTGTTGTCAAATGTTATGAAGGTTTCTGCCTCTACTAATGTCTCTTTTTTTGACAGGCAGTAACTTCTGGGTGAAAACAAGATCTTCCCCAATTTCCTCTCAGCCTTTCACAAATTAGGTACAATAGGGGCACTTAAGGGGACTTTTAAATAAACAAGGAATATGTGAGGAATGGAGGGATATGAGGGGAGTCGCGAGTGAGGTGCTGGAAAAGCACAGCCAGTCAGGCAGCATCCAAGGAGCAGGAGAGTCTATCTTTCGGGCAAAAGCCCTTCCTCAGGAATGAGGCTTGTGAGTCCAGGGGGGTTGAGAGATAAATGGGAAGGGGTGGGGCTTGGGGGCATGGTAGCTGAAAATACGATAGGTAGACGGAGGTGGGGATAAAGGTGATAGATCAGGGAGGAGGGTGGAGTGGATAGGTGGGAAGGAAGATGGACAGGTAGGACAGATCATGAGGGCGGTGCCGAGTTGGAAGATTAAGCGAAGGCAGGCAGAGGGGATTAGTTTACTTTGGTGTCGTGTTCGACACAACTTTGTAGGCCGAGAGGCCTGTTCCTGTGCTGTAACTCTTCTATGTTCTAAATTCTATTAATTTAAATCTGTGCCCTTAGGTTACTGACTGCACTAATACAGTAAAAGAGAAAAAAAGATCTTTCTGATTTTATTCTGCATATATCTGTCATAATTTTATACACATCTCAATTTGCATATCCACATAAGTGTATAAATAACCTGCATATACACAATGTCAACCTTTTCCATTTTGCTACCCATGTGACAAGCAATTACAGATTAATGACCAGCCCCCCCCGCTCCCCCATACCACCAAGGTAAATTGGGAAGTTAATTTATTTTGATGAGGTTTGTTTACACTGCGAAGTATTTCTTACAATCCTCACTGTCAGTGAGGGGAATCAGATTGTGATAGACAGATAACATAAATCTGCAGCCAGTCCGCACACCAACCAGCTGATCAAGCTCACCTTGCCCGAGACTGTGGACTCAATCTTACTTTTATTCTCATTGAGTGTCAGTTCTGATGGGCTTTTACAGGCAGTCTCATCCCGGGAGTCCTAAATGAGGTTTCTCATTCTTTCCTCCCAGACACTGCCTAATTAGCTACCCACCCCCGCACTATCGTCAGGTTATAGCTCAATCCTAACACTCGCCTTAGCTGGGAGATCTCGCTCCAGTCCGGGTATCTCGGATAGGACTGGCACCCAGAGGTACCATGTTCAAAAGCACACACTCTCTGCCTGGGCCTGCTGCGTCCAGCTCATGACCTTTAGCCTGGAAGTGGCAGACAGGCTGGATTTGGCACCCCACTTTGCCAGTACAGCGCACCCAGAGGTACTGGCAGCAGGGAGGAACCTCCTTATCAAACAGGACTGGAGGAGGAGGCCATGGCGCCAGACCTTGCCAGCTCGACTTGAGGCTGCCACCCAGGATGGTGGAGTGTTGGCCGTTTGGAGGAACACCAAGCGGGTATGGAGCAGGTCAATAGCCTTGTCCACTCTGACTCCGTCTCCTCTCTGCCACCTCCCACCTGCTCTATATCCCTGTCCAAGGCTTACCAGGGAAGTTAGAGACAGTATGAGATGTAAAAATGGGGCCTACACATTGGCAAGGAAAAAAAACGATAAGCCTGAGAAGTGGGAACAGTTTAGGAGTCAGTAAGGGATTGATTAAGAAGGGGAACATAGAGTATGAGAGTAAACTTGCAGGAAACATAAGAACTGACTGTAAAAGCTTCTTTAGGTATTGTACATACTCGAGTAACAGTCAAAGATTTTTGACTACTTTTTAAGGTTAAATTTATGGGGTCGACTATTACATGGACACTGTTTTTGAAGGGCTGAGACTCATGCCTGTCAAAATTGATACCTATCATTAGCAGAAGCCCAGCTGATCTCTAAGTGAATAAAAAAAAAGAATTATGGTAATTCTGAAAACCCAGGGTGGAACTAACAGCCAGCGGACTGGAAGACCAGGAGGGGAGAGTAACAATCGGCAGACTGGAAGACCTGGAGCGGAGCGGAATAATCAGCAGACTGGAAAGCTGGAGTGAGACGTGACACCCTGCACGGTGACTCAGTTACATTGATCTGTTATCTGCAAAAAACTAGGGTCAACTTTTACGTGAGACATATGGAAAATTCCAGGTTAATTGGCCAAAAATGGGGGGTCAAATATTACATGATATCGACTATAACTCAACTATGTATGGTACGTAAGAAGAAAAGCAATTGATGAAAACTAAAGCATGTCCCCTACAGTCAGAGACAGGGGAATTTATAACAGGGAACAGGAAAATGGCTGACAAACTAAGTACTTACTTCGCTTCAGTCTTCACAAAGGTGAACACAAATAACAAACCAGAAATGATGGGGAGACTGGGTTTATGAGTGGGAGGAACTGAAGTAAATTTATATTAGGAGAGAAATGGTGTTGGGAAAATTGATGGGAATGAAGGCTGATACCCTTGCTGAGATATTTGTATCATCGATAGTCACAGGTGAGATGCCGGAAGACTGGAGGTTGGCTAATGTGGTGCCACTGTTTAAGAAGAGTGGTAAGGACAAGCCAGGGAACTGTAGACCAGTGAGCCTGACGTTGGTGGTGGGCAAGTTGTTGGAGAGAATCCTGAGGGATAAAATGTACATGTCTTTGGAAAGGCAAGGACTGATTAGGGATAGTCAGCGTGGCTTTGTGCATGGGAAATCATGTCTCACAAACTTGATTGAGTTTTTTGAAGAAGCAACAAAGAAGATTGATGAGGGCAGAGCGGTAGCTATGATCTATATTGACTTCAGTAAGGCATTCCCCATGGGAGACTGGGGCTGTTTTCCCTGGAGCACGGGAGGCTGAGGGATGACCTTATAGAGGTTTATAAAATCATGAGGGGCATGGATAGGTTAAATAGACAAAGTCTTTTCCCTGGGGTCGGCGAGTCCAGAACTAGACGGCATAGGTTTAGGTTGAGAGGGGAAGGATATAAAAGGGACCTAAGGGACAACTTTTTCACACAGAGGGTGGTACATGTATGGAATGAGCTGCCAGAGGAAGTGGTGGAGGCTGGTACAATTATAGCATTTAAAAGGCATCTGGATGGGTATATGAATAGGAAGGGTTTGGAGGGATATGGGCCGGGTGCTGGCAGGTGGGACTAGATTGTGTTGGGATATCTGGTCAGCATGGACGGGTTGGACCGAAGGGTCTGTTTCCATGCTGTACATCTCTATGACTCTATGACATATCTATGGTCTGATTAATCCATACCCCAGAGACCGTAAGGAAGTGGCACAAGAAATAGTCATGGGTGGTTTTTCAGACTGTGGATACAGTTTCTCCAGTTCGGAGGGTAGCTAATTTAACCCCACCATGGGATGGGGGAGTCAGATCTAGACGGCATAGGTTGAAGGTGGGAGGGGAAAGATTTAAAAGGGAACTGAGGGGCAACATTTTCACACGGAGGGTAGTACGTGTATGGAACGAGCTGCCAGAGGAAGGTACAATGGAGGTGGGTACAATGACAACAGCAGGGTGGCACAGGAGACATGTGAGCCTGGCATCTCTCTGAATGAGGGAGCAAAGTGTACAAGGGTGAGGCGGAGTCATGGGGTGCCATGAGCATCCAGGATGCGGCCTGGTCCGATCCATGTGCCGGATGCCAGTGTCCTGGGGAGAATGGGGGGGGGTTCGGGGGTTGGCATCTTTACAGTGCAGAAGGGGTCCCTATGGACTCCCCTGGTTACAGCCCTTGGAATGGGCCTTCAGATGTTGGCATTGGGTGACCTGATGGGCATCCGGAGAAGCAAGAGGTGAACTGAGGGTCTGACTTTCATGCCAGGGACTGTCAACGTGTAGCTCCCTCGTGGCAGGCAGTCTCAGAGCGAGCTGCATGTTGGCGAGGTGAGATTGGCAGTCAATAACGTTGGCTGCAAGCAATAATCCTCATTCGTTGGCATCTCACCCCACTGCCGAGAGAATCTAATCTCGACGCCTGGAACTTAGGTGGAAAATTGGTCCTGATTTGGAGGCAAGTCACACTCGTGCAATTCTCCCGGATTTATTGCCGTAGCTCACTTCATTCAGGCCCCTGTAATATTCTGGCCCCTGAATTAATAACCTTTGCGTCCATCTTTCAATTCTGTTGGCAAATCGAGTGCTTTATGCAGAGCGCTAATAATTAAGGTGCAGACCCATTCCATCTCAACATTTCCACACACACGAATCTGAAGCATTTACCGTAATCGACAATTGGGGTGTAGCAGGCAAAATCGATGCGTTTGTCATTGTCCACATCCGAGGTAAATGTCCTCTTCAGTCGAGGGCAGCTACCTGACAGAGAGAGAAAGAGAAAGAGAGAGAGAGAAAGGGTTAAAGAGATTCATGTTTACAACTGGTGATAGACTGTGAAATAGGATAGATTATTGGGCAAATGAATAGTGTGTGGCAATAACTTTCTATTGTGTGAGATAGGCTGAATTGACTGGGACTGTTTTCCCTGGAGTGTCGGAGGCTGAGGAGTGATGGATAGGGTAAATAGACAAGGTCTTTTCCCTGGTTGGGGGGAATCCAGAACTAGAGGGCATAGGTTTAGAATGAAAGGGGAAAGATATAAAAGGGACCTAAGGGGCAACATTTCCACATAGAGGGTGGTGCGTGTGTGGAATGGGCTGCCAGAGGAAGTGGTGGAGGCTGGTACAATTACAACATTTAAAAGGCATCTGGATTGGTATATGAATTGGAAGGGTTTAGAGGGATATGGGCCGGGTGCTGGCAAATGAGACTAGATTAGTTTGGGATATCCGGTTGGCATGGACGAGTTGGACGGAAGGGTCTGTTTCCGTGCTGTACATCTCCATGACTCTATGAGACAACAGTGAGTGTGACTGGAGTATTCAGGTGTTACTGTTGATGAGAAACCAAGCTCATCCAGCCATACTTTGGCAAGGTCAAAGCCTCGTAATCCTACAGTGAGTAACTCACCTCCTGATGCCCAAAGCTTTTCCATTATCTACGTGCACAAGCCAGGAGTGTGGTGGAGAACTCCCCTCTTGCCTGGATGAGTGCAGCTCCAATAACACTCAAGAAGCTTGACACCATCCAGGGAGAAAGCAGCACTCATCTATCGCTCTTCAACACCCAGCTCCCTCACCGCTGATGCACGACAGTAGCAGTGTGTGCCGTCTACATTGCAGTGACTCACCAAGGCTCCTCCAACAGCACCTTCCAAACCCTCCGCAGTGAAGACAAGAGCAGCAGAAACATGGAAACACCATCACTGGCAGGTTTCCCTCCATAGCCCCCACCGCCCCTCGGAAATATATTGCTATTCCTTCCAGGGGCCTCCTTCCTGAGAGCACTGTGGATGGTCTTCCACCCCAACACTGCTGCGGATCAAGAAGGCGGCTCACCACCGCCTCCTCAAGGGGCGACTGGGACAGGCAATAAACGCCCACATCCCACAATCAGATTAAAAATTAAAGTTATGGGCCAGGGTGAAAAGTAGTGCTTATTTTAAGAGTAATCCATATTCCACCTCTGGATACTAGTGTGTGATGATTGATGGATTTGATAAATCAATTTAAATAACATAATTAAAAGTTACCACTACCCCAAACATTAATATCTTAAGGTGATGCTTTCATTGAATTATAGAATGGAACAAGGCCATTTAATCCATCCTATCTGTGCTGGCTTTTGCAAAAAGAAGTACAATTGGTCTCCCACTCCTGCTCCTCCCCCACACCAGTATATGTTCAATTTCTGTTTGAAAGCTACGTTTAAATTTCCTGCTGCTGTCCTGTCAGCTGACACAATCCAGACTGCAGAGAACTGCTGTGATTTTAGTTTATTAGTCAGAGCATCACACAGCAGGGAAGCTGACCCTTTCGCTAACCAGTCCATGCCGACCATAATCCCAAACTAAACTAGTCCCACCTGCCGAAAAATGTGTTGCTGGAAAAGCGCAGCAGGTCAGGCAGCATCCGAGGAGCAGGAGAATTGATGTTTCGGGCATAAGCCCGTCGATTCTCCTGCTCCTTGGATGCTGACTGACCTGCTGCGCTTTTCCAGTAACACATTTTTCAGCTCTGACCTCCAGCATCGGCAGTCCTCACTTTCTCCTAGTCCCACCTGCCTGCTCCTGGCCCATGTCCAAACCCTTCCTACGCATGCACTTGTCCAAATGTCTTTTAAACATTCTAACTGTGCCCATGTCCACCATTTCCTGAGGAAATTCATTCCACACGCAAAGCACCCTCTGTGTAAAAAGCTGGCCCCTCATGTCATTTTGAAATCTCTCTCCTCTCATCTTGAAAACGTGCCCGCTCGTCTTGAACCCTCCCATCCTAGGGAAAAGACACTGATCATTAACCCTACCTAATCTCACCCTATCATGATTCTATAGATTTCTACAAGGTCTCCTCTCAACCTGCTACAGTTCAGCGGAAAAGGTCCCAGCCTAACTCAACCCTTCCATATCTAGCAATATCCTAGTCAATATTTTCTGAACTTTTCCCAGCTTAATAATATCCTTCCTGTAACGGAGCGACCCAAAGTGGACACAGTATTCCAGAAGAGGCCTCACCAATGTCGTGTACAGCCTCAACATGACGTCCCAACTCCTATACTCAAAGGACCGAGCAATGAAGGCAAGCATGCTAAACAGCTTCTTAACCACCCTGTCTGTATATATGACACAGGCCTCAAGACATTATGTCATTCCATGCCCTCTACTAACCACTTTACTCCTTAATTACTCGGTCACTGCCACGTGTGAGTCCGAACAACTCTATTAAATGCCCTCTTCACCTTCCCTGCTCTGAGGGAGAATAACTCAAACTTTCACCAGTCTCGCTCAAAGAACCATCATCCAATAATGTTGGAGCTGCAACAGCTCAGACAGCACAAATCAGACTGTACCAGAAGGTTAAGCACAGTTGTTGATTATCTTTCTATTTTCTAATATGCACGGATTGAAACTTACCTTCAGCACATTCACAAACGTCATGCTGACAGAGCTTTGATACGATGGTGCTTTGTTCTGGAGCATTATAAAATATGGAGCATTTAATACCTGCAACCCAATCAACAAATGACCAGAATTAACTTACTTGCCATATTTGTGTTACTGTTAGCTGCAGTGGTCTGACATTCCAAACGCTAATGTCTACCATATCGGCAGGGAGGTTGTTTCCACTGGCGGGTGAAACTGGAACGAGGGGAGGGGAGGAGTAGATTTAGGACTGAGTTGAGGAGGAACCTCTTCACCCAAAGGGTTCTGAGTCTGTGGATTTCCCCGCCCAGTGAAGCGGTTGAGGCTGCCTCGTTGAACATTTTTAAGGCAAAGATAGATTTTTGAACAGTAAAGGAATTAAGGGTCATGGTGAGCGAGTGGGTGAGTGGAGCTGAGTCCATGAAAAGACCAGCCAATGAACTTATTGTCTGGCCTGGTAGGCCCAAGGAGTCAGACGGCCAGTGTTGAGTCTCAGTGCCAGCTCCTCAGGCTGAACCTTATATGATTTCTGGATAAACGCATTTAGATTTTTAGAAGGTTTTGCATTGCCGTGCAATCGAGTGAGATTTCTCACTGCATCTTACCAAACTCGCCTCATCAAGCAATCCCTGTGCTGTCCCTCACGTCCAATTCTAGCCCCCTTTTCCCATGCGCTGTTGCTGGAAAAACTTGCCACTGCCGGGATATCCCTGAATTGACCAGCATTCCTAGCCCCAGTGCCATGTTTAGATAGGAACTGAATATTAAGCCATGTTCCCCCTCCAGCAGCAACCCGCTCCTGTCTAATATGAAACTTGCCTTGCCATTTGACAAAGAGTAAAAGATGCAGCAAGATGCTCTTGGCGTTGAGAATAGCCTCATGGGACTCCTTACATGGTTCCACCACTAACTCTCCTGGATATGTTTTGATGGGCTTTAGACTGTTCCATAAGAGTCCACAGCCTTATTAGATTTACCCTGGAGTCCACAGTTGGGAAATGAATGTTTCATGCCATGGTTCATCATTCCAAGAGAAGACCTCTCTGTTATGTTTTCAAACCAGGAAATATATTGAGGCAAATTCTCTACTCACTTGGGTTGTAATAATCGTAAAGTGTCGCACTTGCTGGTTGTATCAATCCAATGGGAATAATCTGCTTAGCACCGAATACAAAACATTCTCTGTATTTTGTGACCTAGATGGGAAGCAATTCACAAAGCAGGTTCACAAAGGGACACATAAAATGCACTCTCCCATCATTTTAAACTGCAATTCTAGGACATAGACATGGGAGGTGACGGCTTGCTGATTGAGCCCTCAACTCTATTCACTGTGATCCCAGGTTATTGATAATCCCATTTTTCCGACTTTTAGTAACAGATCCCCTGATATCCCTCCCCAGTAAAAGTTATTGAGTACAGGAGTTGGGAGGTCATGTTGCGGCTGTACAGGACATTGGCTTTAGGCCACTTTTGGAATATTGCCTGCAATTCTGGTCTCCTTCCTATCAGAAGGATGTTGTGAAATTTGAAAGGGTTCAGAAAAGATTTACAAGGATGTTGCCAGGAGGTTTTGAGCTCTCGGGAGAGGTTGAATAGACTAGGGCTGTTTTTACTTGGAGCGTCGGAGACTGAGGGGTGACCTTATAGAGGTTTATAAAATCATGAGGAACATGGATAGGGTAAATAGACAAAGTCTTTTCCCTGGGGTGGGGGAGTCCAAAACTTGAGAGCATAGGTGTAAGGTGAGAGGGGAAAGATACAAAAGAGATCAAAGGGGCAACATTTTCACACAGAGGGTGGTACATGTGTGTGGAATGGCTGCCAGAGGAAGTGTTGGAGGCTGGTACAATTCCAACATTAATCTGGATGAATAGGAAGGTTTTGGAGGGATATGGGCTGGGTGCTGGCAGGTGGGACTGGATTGGGTTGGGATATCTGGTCAGCATGGACGGGTTGGCCTAAAGGGTCTGTTTCTGTGCTGTACAGCTCTATGAGTCTAAGTCTTTAAAGGTCCAATTATTGCTAATATCCAGTGTTCTTTGCAGGAAGCATTGAACCATCCACATCACTTCATGTGATAAAGTACTTTCTGATTTGATTCCTGAAAGGTTCAGCTCAAATGTCAAAAATAACATGTCCCGTTGCACTAGGCTCCTGTACTACACAACATAATATCTTCCTCGCTATTGGAACTGCAATAGATGAAAAGCTCAGACATTATTGTTGATGGAAGCATAAAGGACAATTCCATTGTTCGCAGTGGCCATCATAGCATTGCTGGTGTATAAACCGATGATTCCTCAAGGCTCTGTAATGTGCTGACTGCTTTCATTCAAAATTCAGTTCTAGATGAAAGCTCCATTTCCTTTAAGGTGAACAGGCCAAGGGATCCCTATGCAATGGTTCCTTGCCCCAAACACTCAATTGCAATAGATTTGGCTGATGCTGCCTGAATTTCCAGTTATGGTAAGCAAAGAGGGAATGAGCATATATAAAATAATTGGCAAACCGTAACATTACCGTGTTTAGATAGAGGAGCATCCTCCCATCTTTGAACTCATACGAATCGATGTACCTGTCAGCGAGGTTTTTCAGCTGGAAAATAACATATTTCCAATTACCATCATGACAAACATGTTCACTCCTTATTGATAGCGACACTTCTCTTGCTGTGTATTCTAATAGAGGGACAGTGCAATGACAGATTCTGGGGTTCACCTGATTGCAACAAGGGGAAGCTCTTCATCCGGGAAAGAATATTCAAATTCACTTTGGCCCTCGTGTCCAAACGCTCATGACAATTACCAATTAGTTCTATTAATCAACACTGATTGGAAAGTGGAGATACCAAAGAAGGGGTTGCAATAGCTCATGCTGATCAGAAGCATTTGGGAGACCAACATGGCCTAATGGTGGAACTGAACATTACAAAGGGTGCTCCCATTTTTGTCTCTGTCCAATAGTGGGTCAAGGAAAAATAGTTGCATTCCTTGTCACACCTTTACACTATCTCCATTAATTGGAAGTCAATTCTGATTGAATAACTATTTATGGTTTGCAACTTAATCTTTTATCAAGTTTTGTCCATCTATGGGATGCGCAGTGAGCTAAGTAGCAGATGTATATAGAGATGTAACAGACAGAACTGAGTTCTCCGACATTTAGTCAGAGTGCCATTTTCATTGAATTTCATGGAGAGTTTCTCCCTTTGAGGCCAAACCAGGGACCGGGGCTCAATTCCAGCCTCAGGTGACTGTCTGTGTGGCGTTTGCACATTCTCCCTGTGTCTGTGCAGGTTTTCTCCTGGTGCTCCAGTTTCCTCCCACAGTTGAAAGGTGTGTAGGTGGGCTGACCTTGCGAAGTGCAGGAGATAGGGTGCCAGTCTGGGACAACTGCTTCATGGTTTGTGAAATTTGCCCCAGACTTAACAGGGCAAGGTGAATTATGTATGTAGTTATACATCTTCTTTGTCAAATGAGTTAACCTTTGTACGTCAATAACCTGCTCACTGATGCTGAGTTTGGGTCTTTCCCGGATCTCTCAGCTCTTCACCTCAGTATAACCTTGATCGTTCAGTTGGGCTGAAGAGCTGGACTCCAGCAGTGAGAGTGACCATCAACTGTAGACCAAGGAGCCTCGTGTAATTAAAGTCAAGGGGACCTGCTTGGGTTACAACCCATTCAAAAGGAAGATGGTTGTTGATGGGGGTTAATCATCACAGACTCAGGGATACAGGAGCATAGGAACAGGAGAAAGCCCTTCAGCCTCTCTTCTAGCATTGTAGGTTATGGATACTCATCTACTTCAATGATGTCCCTTCATTCCCATCTCCAGAAACTTATTGATTTCCATCTTGAGATTCCCTCTTCAGGTTCACCAACCTCTGACTGAAGGAATTCCTCCCCATTTCAGTCTTAATTGGACTATTCCTTACTTTGAGACTGTGGTCTCTGGCTCTTGACACACCAGCCTCGGGGAAACATTCTATCTATATCCAACCTGACATGCTCTGTAAGAACTTGGTGAGTTTCAATAAGATAACATCTCATTCTTTGAAACCCTACAGTATACAGTCCCAGCCTCTTCAATCTCTCCTTAAAAGGCTTAGGAACGAATCTATCCTCCTTTCAAGAATGGGACCAAAGCTGAACACATTACTCCAAGTTTAGAATTAGAATCCCTATGGTGTGGAGATAGGTCCTTCAGCCCAACAAGTCCACACCGACCCTCCAAAGAGCAACCCACCCAGATCCATTCCCCTAACCTGAGAGGCTCAGAGGCTGAGAGACTTAGGTCTGTTCTCATTGGAAAGAAGAAGGCTAAGAGGGGATTTGATAGAGAATACAAGATGATCAGACGATTAGATAGGGTAGACAGTGAAAGTCTTTTTCCTAGGATGATGATGTCAGCTTGTACAAGGGGGCATAACTACAGTTTGAGGGGTGATAGATTTAAGAGAGATGTCAGAGGCAGGTTACTTACTCAGAGAGTGTAAGGGTGTGGAATGCCCTGCCTGCCAATGTAGTCAACACAGCCACATTAGGGAGATTTAAACAATCCTTGGATAAGCACATGAATGATGATGGGGTGTAGGGAGACGAGCTGAGAATAGTTCACAGGTCAGCGCAACATCGAGGGCTGAAGGGCCTGCTCTGCATTGTTTTGTTCTATGTTTTTATCCCAAATTAATAGACTACACTATGGGCAATTTAGCACGGCCAATTCACCCTAACCTGCACATCTTTGGACTGTGAGAGGAAACCGGAGCACCCGGGGGGAAACCCACGCAGAAATGGGGAGAACGTACAAACTCCACATAGACAGTCGCCCCGAGGCTGGAATTGAACCCGGGTCCCTGGCGCCGTGAGGCAACAGTGCTAACCACTGAGCCACCGTACCGCCCAAATGGTCTCACCAATGCTCCACTGTAATTGCACCAATGTATCTTTACTCCTGTACTCAAACCCCTTCCTCAGGACCATGTCATGTTATGTTCAGCAGTGACATTTCTCCCATTACAGGAACATAGAAACCTGGAGGATAAGAGCAGGAGACGGCCATTGGACCTGTTAAGCCTACTCTGCATTTCGTTAAGATCATGGAGCTCAGTACCATAGTCCTGTGTCCCTTGCTCCTAACGCCACAAAATCTATCTCTACTTTTGTCTTGAAAACACAATGTTTGCTCTCATCCACTTTCTGTAGTAGTGAATTACAAATGCTCAGCACTCTCTGGGTGAAGAAATTTCCCCTCTTTGTCTCAAAACGTTTCCACCTTAACCTTAAACTCTGACTGGACTCTCCCACCCCTGGATCAGAGTGGTGCTGGAAAAGCACAGCAGGTCAGGCAGCATCCGAGGAGCAGGAAAATCGACATTTCGGGCAAAAGCCCTTCATCAGGAGGAATTCCTGATGAAGGGCTTTTGCCCGAAACATCGATTTTCCTGCTCCTCGGATGCTGCCTGACCTGCTGTGCTTTTCCAGCACCACTCTAATCTAGACTCTGGTTTCCAGCATCTGCAGTTCCTGTTTCTCCCACGACTGGGACATCCGTCCTGTGTCTAACCTTTCTAATCCTGTCAGCATTTCATAGGTTTCCGTCGGAGAATTTAGCGCAATTAATCAGAGATCACCAACACACAGATCGGACTGAGAACTGACAAGGATTTATTTAACAGACAGCGACGCTGCGGAAGAGACTTGACTCCCACTGAAACAGTCACTGACAGGCTGTTCAGAACGAGTCACAGCTTCTTCCCCGAACAGAGGATACAGTGGAGTTTTATACCCTAACAGAAATGAAGTGTGAGTTATGAGACAATGGTGTTGGTTGTACAACAAAGAGGAATAAAGTTCATTCATTGAAAAGAGCCAAGTGTCCGGTGTCTGACAATGAGTTTCTTAATTGACTCAGGAGATTCTGATTCTTGGCTGGAGTAGGTGTTAGTGGGTTTCATCCTGGTATCAATGTGTTCGTCTTATTGAGGGGGCACCTTTGGTGCCTCCTTGTCTGGGGACCCTTTGCAAAGGCTTGACTCCTAGTGGGAGCAGCTGTGACCTAGGGACATCAGAGGTGGCTGGGCTATTGTAGAGTGGGAGGCTCATTATCAGTTAATCTGAAGACTCGGTCTGGGGCTGAATGAGTCATGTCCTGTGATGCCTGGGGCGGCTGGTTTGGCTAATTTTTGGCATTGTGGGTAGTCTCAGTGGCTAAGTGCAGACGTTTTGCGCTGTCTGTTTTGTGGCCATGTCATGGGGAGGCCGGGACCCGTATTTTCTCCCGCAGTTGCTATGAGATTCCCCCTTTGTTCTTCTCAACTCCAGGGAATACAACCCAACCGAATCAAGCTCTTAGTCCTGCCATCCCAGGAATCAATCTGGTCAACCTTTGCTGCACTCCAATAGCAAGAACGTTCTTCCTCAGATAAGGAGACCAAATCTGTACAGAACACTCCAGGTGTAGCCTCACCAATGCCCTGTATAACAAGCTGCAAGACACCCTTGTTCCTGTACTCGAATCCTCTGATGATGAAGACTACCACACAGTTTTTCTTTCTTTGCTGACTGCTGCAGCTTTCAGGGACTCGTACATGAGGACAGCTAGGTCTCATTCAACATTCCCCTATGCCAGTTTACAGCCATTCAAATAATAATTTGCCTTCTGATTTTCGCTGCCAAAGTGTAAAACCTCACATCTACCACATTGTACTTCACCTGCCATGCATTTTCCCACTTACTAAAGCCTGTCCAAATCATACCGCAACATTGATCCATCCTCCTCACAGCTCACCCACCACCCAGCTTTGTGTCATCTGTAAACTTTGAGATAATATATTTAGTTCGCTCGTCTAATCATTTGTATATATTATGAATAACTTGGGTCCGAGAACCAATTCCTGTGGCACCCTTCTAGTCACTGCTTGCCATTCAGAAAAAGACTCCTTATTCCCATCCTTTGCTCCCTGTGTGCTAACCCATTTTCTATCCATGTCAATACACTACCCCTCAATCCCATGTGCTTTAATTTTATACATTAGTCTCTTACGTGGTTTTGTCAATAGCCCTTTTGAAAATCCAAATAAGTCACATTCCCTGGCTCTTCCTGATCAATTCTGTTGGTTGCATCCTTGAAGAACTCCAGTAGATTTGTCAAGTATGATTCCCCCTTTCGTAAATCCACGCTGACTGTGTTAATTCTACCATTGTTTTCTAATGGCTGTGCTATACGTCCCTTGACAATGGGCTCAAGCATCTTTCCCACTGCAGACATCAGACTCG
Organism: Chiloscyllium plagiosum; assembly: GCF_004010195.1. Taxonomy (NCBI): domain Eukaryota; kingdom Metazoa; phylum Chordata; class Chondrichthyes; order Orectolobiformes; family Hemiscylliidae; genus Chiloscyllium; species Chiloscyllium plagiosum. The sequence goes on along the minus strand of NC_057746.1, from coordinate 18,743,925 downwards.
CTGGTCTGTAATTCCCTGTTTTCACCCTGTCGCCCTTTTAACATGGCGGGGTTACATTAGCTACCCTCCAATTCATAAGAACTGTTGCAGAGTCTGAAGAATCTTGGAAGGTGACCGTATATGTATCCACTATTTCCACAGCAACTTTCTTAAGTAGTCTGGGATGTAGATTATCAGGCACTGGGGATTTATCAGTCTTCAATCCTGTCGGTTTCTCCAAAGCTATTTCAGAATCTGCCTCAGTTCCTCCCTCTTTCTAAACCCTGTACTCTCCATCGTTGCCGGTATGTTATTTCCTTCGTGGTGACTGAAGTGAAGCGTGAATTTGATTTGACAGCTGTTTCATTACTCCCCATTATAAATTCCCCTGTTTCTGACTGCGTGGCACCTACATTAGTCTTCATCAATTTTATTCTCATTACATACCTTTTGAAATGTTTACAGTCAGTTCTTATGTTCACCGCAAGCTTATCCTCTACATTCCCCTTAGTAATCGACCCCTTTGGCCTTCTTTGATGACTTTTAATGTCAATTCTCGGGTCTGTTGCTTTTGCTTTCTAATTCGCCTGCCTTACATTTGAATCTAACGTTATTTCTAAATCCCTTCATAAATCATGGGATTGGCCACTATTCTTTTTGCATTCTTGCTCCAGATAGGAATGAAAAATTCTTTTGTAGTTTACTCATTCACTTTTGTAATGCTTGCAATCCACTGTCATTCCTTTCAGTAACATTTCCCAATCCTGCATAGCCAACTCACTACCTCATTTGCAGTTTCGCTTATTAAGATTCAGGATGTTAATCTCAGAATTAACTACTTCTCTTTCTATCTGGATGAAGGGTTCTATCATATTATGGTCACTCATCGCCAAGGGATCTCTCACAACAATAATTACCAATTATTCCTTTCTTGTTGTATGACACCCAGTCTAATCGGTTTTCTAATCGGTTCCTCAATGTTTTGGTCCATCCTGTCTACACTTTAGGAATTCCTCTACTGTATTGTAACTAATTTGATCCTATCTGCAGATTAAGGGCACCTATAATTACCCATATTCGTTTATTATAGCCATGTCTGATTTCCCTTTCAATTCCACTCCCAACACCACCATTACCTTTTTTTTGATGGTCTATGTGCAAGCCCACTAATGTTTGTCTGCCCCTTGGTATTTTTCAACTCTATCCACATAGATTCGACATTACGTGAGCCAATATCTTCCCGTAATAGCGCTTTTACATATCCGCTTTAAGCAGAGTGCGACTCCAGCACCTTTTTAGTCTAGTCCATCCTTCCTAAATGATGAATATCCCCAGATATTCAGTTCCCATCCCTGGTCACCCTGCAGCCATGTCTCCATACTCCTGTCTCTATCATATCCATTCACATCGATGTGCGGGGTTAATTCATCCACTTTATTTTGAATGTTCCATGCATTCAGACACAAAGCCTTAAGGCTTGACTTTTTAAACTTTCCTTGTCCCATTCCCACTATTTTACCATTTGATCAACTAAGGGTGGTGCCAATTCACAGGTGGTGAGGGATTTTTGGGATGTGTTTCTGGAAATCATGTGAATATTTCCAAACCTGTAGTGCCAGTGACAGCAGCAAAACTGTGGTTTGGATTGCAAATGCAATCAAGGCAAAATTCCCTCGTAATACAGATTTCTAGAAAGGTCACATCCTGAGGAAAGAGACACAAACTACATATTCTACTAGATTGGCCTGCCTGAGGATCAACATTGATTTGCCATTCATTGTGAATTGGCAAGTAAACTCAACTCCCAAGGGGACTACCAAATTACTCTCAGCACTTAGTTCTTGCCAGAAACAAATATGCAGCACTTTGGCAGTGCTAATGCAGCAACAATGACACACACAAACGTGGTCAAAGAAACCTTTTATGATGAACAAAGAGACCTTGGAGTGCAGGTTCATAGCTCCTCGAAAGTGGAGTCGCAGGTAGATAGGATAGTGAAGAAGGCGTTTGGTATACTTTCCTTTATTGGTCAGAGCACTGAGTACAGGAGTTGGGAGGTCATGTAGCGGCTGTATAGGACGTTGGTTAGGCCACTGTTGGAATATGGCCTGGTTGTGAAACTTGAAAGGGTTCAGAAAAGATTTACAAGGATGTTGCCAGGGGTGGGGGATTTGAGCTATAGGGAAAGGCTGGGGCTGTTTTCCCTGGAGTGTCGGACGCTAAGGGCTGACCTTATGGAGGTTTATAAAATCATGGATAGGGGCATGGATAGGGTAAATAGGCAAAGTCTTTTCCCTGGGGTGGGGGAGTCCAGAACTAGAGGGCATAGGTTTAGGGTGAGAGGGGAAAGATATAAAAGAGACCTAAGGGGCAACCTTTTCACGCAGAGGGTGGTACGTGTATGGAATGAGTTGCCAGAGGAAGTGGTGGAGGCTGGTATAATTGCAACATTTAAAAGGCATCTGGATGGGTATATGAATAGGAAGGGTTTGGAGGGATATGGGCCGGGTGCTGGCAGGTGGGACTAGATTGGGTCGGCATATCTGGTCGGCATGGACGAATTGGACTGAAGGGTCTGTTTCCATGCTGTATATCTCTATGACTCTATGACTCGAACTCTTGAATCCTTGGCCTCTCACTTCTCTTATTCCCCTTGTCATTTGTCCTTGCTTCCTCTGACACCTTGGGTAGATTCCTACCCTGCGGCCCTTTTAGTTTAAACCCTCCCCAACCAATATAAAGTTGGAAGTAGGGATGTTCACTGATGTCTGTGTAGGGTCCCTCTCCACTTGCAACTTTGTGCATAATAGCGCAGTCTGCATCTGGAGAAAGACCTGGACCCATTCAGACTTGAGTTGATAAGTGGCAGCTCACACTCACAGCAGGGAATTAGTTTAGTTCAGTTCAGCTGGATCGTTGGCTCACAGAGCAGTGTGATGCCAACAGCATGGGTTCAATTCCCATCACTGGTTTTGAGGTTACCATGAAAGGTTCTCCTTCTCAAACTCTTCCCTCACCTGAGGCCCTCAGGTTAAATCACCACTAGTCGTTTCTCTCTCATGGGAGAGCAACCCCTATGGTCCACTAAGACTATAGTGACATAATAATATCCATGCCATGCCACTGACAGGAAAAGGGCTATTTTCAAAAAGAAGAAGTCTGATAGCTTATTTCAATTTACTGTCCCTACTCCAGGCCCACTTTAGCAATGGAAGGATTCCACCCATCTCAACAAAACAACAAGAAGACACCAATGTCAGATCATTTTGACAGCCTAATTTGATTCTGTGATTTCATAACAAGTGCACTGTTTTGTTTCGACAAGTTAGTAACGCCCATCATTATTCGAACAGCAATAAACGTGGGAAGGTAATAAGTCTGACCTTATCCAAATCTGCGTTTTCTGGCTCAAAGCCACTGAGCAGTGAGATGTCCACAATAGCCATCCCAGAGGCCTTCTGTTCGTTGTCACCATCTGGGTCATGCCTTTGTGAAATAAAACAAATTTTTCAAATCGCACCACTATAATCGGTTAGCTCACAGTACAGCCAAAGTAAGAGTGAATGCCAAGTTTCATTTTAATGTGCATATTTGTTCATAGGATGAAGGCATTACTAATTAGGCCCAGTATTTATTATCCATCCCTAATTGGACAGAGGGCAGTTAGGAGTCAACCACATCGCTGTCAGTCTGGAGTCACTTGTAGGTCAGACCCGACTACAGTGATTGTAATAAAGTCAGCCAGGTGGACCTCATAGAATGTGAGCTCTCTGATTGGGGCTGTTCATCTTGTTCAATTAGGGAGCCCTGGCTGACAGATACAAACAGGAGTGTCAGACGCCCTGTTCACTCTGAAAACTAGCTCTGATGGAGCTGGATCAAAGTCAAACTTTCTCCACGTGCAAATAACGGGTGACAGGACACTGGTCCTTGTGGAGTTACTTTACAGACCAGGTAAGGATGGCACTTTCCTTCCCTAAAGGGCATTAGTGAGCCTGATGTCAACAACTGACAGTGGATTCACGGTCACCATTAGATTCCTAACTCCAGTTTGTCAGTGAATTCAAAATCCATCATCTGCCATGCTAGGATTTGAACCTGGATCCCCAGAAATTTAACTGGGTCTCTGGATTAACAGCCAGTGATCTTACCACGAGGCTGTTGTCTCCCCCCCCGATTAAGTAAAAGTGTCATTGCCAGAGCAACCTGGGCTCCTGGGTTGGTTGGCTCAGTCAACTGGTATGGATCAAGTTGTTGCCAACACCATGAGGCTCAATCCCCATTTTGGCTGGAGGGGATTTGAACCTTGCCTCCTTTCCCTCCCCTGATGGGCCAATGGCTCAATAAGATGATAATGGGTGGAGGTGGATTGGCAGCTTGCTTTGTAGTCAGTTCAAGAGAAAAGATATCTTGACGCAGCCATAGAGATGTACAGCACGGAAACAGACCCTTCGGTCCAACTTGTCCATGCCGACCAGGTATCTCAGCATAATCTAGTCCCATTTGCCAGCTCCTGGTCCATATCCCTCTAAACCCTTCCTAGTCATGTACCCATCCAGATGTGAAATTGTACCAGCCTCCACCACTTCCTCTGGCAGCTCATTCCATACACTCACCACCTTCTGCGTGAAAAAGTTGCCCCTTAGGTCCCTTTTAAATCTTTCCCCTCTCACCTTAAACCTAAGCCTTCTAGAAGCGATAATACTGACTTAAACGTGAGAAGGTTCGTGTAAAATTCATGAAATTGTGACATCAAATTATGAGGGGCGTGGATAGGATAAATACACAAAATCTTTTCCCTGGGGTCGGGGAGTCCAGAACTAGAGGGCATAGGTTAAGGGTGAGAGGGGAAAGATATAAAAGAGACCTAAGGGGCAACCTTTTCACACAGAGGGTGGTACGTGTATGGAACGAGCTGCCAGAGGAAGTGGTGGAGGCTGGTAAAATTGCAACATTTAAAAGGCATCTGGATGGGTATATGAATTAGAGGGATATGGGCCGGGTGCTGGCAGTTGGGACTAGATTGGGTTGGGATATCTGGTCGACACCAGTAAGATTGTTTTGCAGTGTGAAGTGAATGTTCCAGCTATATCACGTTCACCGTTCTGACTTTCTCCCGGCATTTTATTTCCTCTAAATGAGAACCTTCTCATCAATGTGATTGCAAACTGGGAATGCCTCTACCGTACACCCACTGGAGGCATGTAGTGTCACTGGTAACAGGTGCTGTGCGCAACTGGGTTTACACTTTGACTCATGGGATGGCAGGCCTGATGTATGAGGAGAGATTGAGTCGGTTGGGATTATGCTCACTGGACTTGAGAAGAATGGGGGGAGGGGTTCTCATAGAGACCTGTCAAATTCTAACAGGACCACACAGGTTAGATGCAGGAAGAATGCTCCCAATGGTGGGGGGAAATGAGGACCTGGGGGTCATAGTTTAAAGGATAAGGTTTAAATGTTTTAGGATTAAGAAGAGGAGAAATTTCTTCACCCAGAGAGCAGGGAGCCTGTGCAATTCGTTACCCAATTCATAGTTCCTTGAAAGCAAAGTGACAGGTAGACATGGGTAATGAAGAAGACGTTTGGTATGCTTGCCTTTATTGGTCAGAGTATTGAATACAGGGGTTGGGATGTCATATTGGAGCTGTACAGGACATCAGTTAGGTCACTTTTGGAATGTTGCGTTCAATCCTGAGGCTATTTTCCTCTGGCATGTCAGAGGATGAGGGGTGACCTTTAGAAATTTATAAAATCATGAGGGGCATGGATAGGGTGAATAGCCAAGGTCTTATCCCCAGTATAGGGGGGTCCAAAACTAGTCAGCATAGGTTTAAGGTGAGAGGGGAAAGACTTAGAAGGGCCCTGGGGGAGCAATGTTATCATACAGAGGGTGATGCATGCATGGAATGAGCTGCTAGAAGAGATGGTGGAGTCTGGTGCAAATAAAAGGCATCTGGATGGGTAGATAAATAGGAAAGGTTTGCAGGGATATGGGCCAAATGCTGGCAAATGGGACTAGATTAATGCAGAATGTGTGGTTGGCATGGACAAGTTGGACCGAGAGATCTGTTTCCGTGCTGCACATCTCTACAACTCCATCACTCTGTGACCACAGAAAGTGACTGAGATTAAAAACATTATGTTGTTTAAAGGTGGAGGTAGATGCAGCTCCTGTGGCTAAAGGGACCAAGGGGTGATGAAGGGGCGGGGGGGGAGTGGTTGGGGTGGGTTGGGGAGTTAGGATATTGAGCTCAAGCACCATAATGAATGGTGGAGCAGGCTCAAGGGCATTGAGTAGCCTATTCCTGTGTAAGCGCATGCTCCAAAAGTTAGTTTCAGTCAGAGTAACAACAATAATCGTTGACAGTTTCGCAGGTCAACTGCAAATCCCACAAATCAGCATTGATTTCTGCCGACGTTGTTGACACTGACCAAGCACAGACTTCGTAATAAAGGGTTGTGGCTGCATCATTAGCTGGAGCATCCCTCTTTCTCCGGGAACGCAGATCAAACCATCTAATCTTATCCATGGGCTGGTCTGCTGCCAACGCGCCATAATCTCCATAGTCAGGGTAATCTGAGTCTCCTGCAAGAGTTGAAAATTTTAGCATCATTCTATTCCTTTACTGCATTCAGCTGTAACCAATTGCCCATTTATCTCTCCACCCTGGAGGCTTCCTGCCTCTAATCCTGATGAAGGGCTTTTGCCCGAAACGTCGATTTTCCTGCTCCTCGGATGCTGCCTGACCTGCTGTGCTTTTCCAGCACCACTCTGATCTAAGCTCTGGTTTCCAGCATCTGCAGTCCTTACTTTTGCCGAGTAGCCAATTGCTCCTGTCCGATGGAACATAACAACATGGGACAGGAGAAGGTGAATTGGTCCTTCAACCTTGCTCCACAACTATATAAGTTCATGGGTAATCTGGGTGTGACGCCAACTCTACTCTCAAAAACCTTTTAGACATAGAAAAAAATACAGCGCAGTACAGGCCTTTTGGCCCTCGATGTTGCGCCGATCCAAGCCCACCTAACCTACACTAGCCCACTATCCTCCATATGCCTATCCAATGCCCGTTTAACAAAACTCTATCGAGCTCAGCTTTGAATATCAATGTCCTAGCCTCTACTACTTTCTAATGAAGAGAATTCCAAGATTAGGAGACCCATCACATTATTGGTTTATAAATGCCCACTTTCTTCGACTATGTTTGGTTAAATTGATGCATGATTTAGGCACTTGCATTGTTTTCGGTCTATAACAGAAGCTGCACATTTCCACACGTTATACAATGACTGACATAGAAACATGAACACCCGCCCCTCTGAGAAGCAAGGTAACAACACTTACAAATGCAATTTTAATCAAAATTTTAATCACACGTGGTGGGCGGCACGGTGGCACAGTGGTTAGCACTGCTGCCTCACAGCGCCAGAGACCCGGGTTCAATTCCCGCCTCAGGCGACAGACTGTGTGGAGTTTGCACGTTCTCCCCGTGTCTGCGTGGGTTTCCTCCGGGTGCTCCGGTTTCCTCCCACAATCCAAAGATGTGCAGGTCAGGTGAATTGGCCATACTAAATTGCCCGTAGTGTTAGGTAAGGGGTAAATGTAGGGGTATGGGTGGGTTACGCTTCGGCGGGGCGGTGTGGACTTGTTGGGCCGAAGGGCCTGTTTCCACACTGTAAGTAATCTAATCTAATCTAATCACAACAGGCATTTGCTAATCTTCAAATATGCTTTTGAATTGAAAAAATTTGCATCTCAGTGAATTTATCAAGTTCTCACTAAATTAGTAGTTGTATGTTAGTGCAGTTGTAGATTTCAGGATGATATGGACAGAACAGAGAAATTGTTAGAAACACGACAGATGGCATTAAATGTGAAGAATTGCTTTGGGAGGGCTATTATAGAAAACTATAGTATGGACAACATGACTCTGAAAAATAGTAAGTAAGCAAAAAGACATTGATATTCACATACACAAACCACTACAGATGACAGGACAAGTTGAGAAGGGTTTTTAAAAAAAACAATGGCTACAACTGCCAACTGACAGCATCACCCAGACAGATGGCATAACAATGACATCCTTTGCACCATCAGGCAGCCAATGCAATGGACAGACTGAAGCAGCAGAAACTATCTGGAGGAGGAGAGCATCTGCATGTTCTAAGCCTCATGGAGGAGACAGTGCTGTCCATTCTGAGTGGGTCACCGCCGAGCCTGTGGCAAGACTGAATCTTCTGAAGATGAAAATGATCTGCACAATTCTCTCATCACAATGACAGGAAAAATATTTTCAACTAGTTAGCAAGGAATACAGGGAGAACTGGCCATTTGGATACAGAACTGTTCGAAGGTAGGAGACAGAGGGTGGTGGTGGAGGGTTGTTTTTCAGACTGGAGGCCTGTGACCGTGGAGTGCTGCAAGGATTGGTGCTGGGTCCTCTACTGTTTGTCATTTTTTATAAATGATTTGGATGTGATCGTAGTAGGTATAGTTATCAAGATAGCAGATGACACCAAAATTGTTGGCACAGTGGACAGCATACAATAGGATCTTGATCAGATGGAGTTTAATTTAGATAAATGTGAGGTACTGCATTTTGGAAAGGCAAATCAAGGCAGGACTTATACACTCAATGGTAAGGTCCTGGGGAGTGTTGCTGAATAAAGAGACCCTAGAGTGCAGATTCATAGCTTCTTGAAAGTGGAGTCACAGGTAGATAGGATAGTGAGGAAGCCACTTGGTACGTTTTTCCTTATTGGTCAGTGCAGGAGTTGGGAGGTCGTGCTGCAGCTGTACAGGACATTGGTTCGGCCACTATTGGAATACTGTGTGCAATTGTGGACTCTCTGTTACAGGAAGGATGTTAGAAAACCTGAAAGGGTTCAGAAAAGATTTACAAGGATGTTGCAAGGGTTGGAAGATTTGAGCTATAGGGAGCGGCTAAATAGGCTGGTGCTGTTTTCCCTCGAGCATAGAGGCTAAGGGTTGACCTTATAGAGATTTATAAAATAATGAGGGGCATGGATAGGGAGAATAGCCAAGGCCTTTTCCACAGGGCAGGGGAGTCCAAAACTAGAGGGCATAGGCTTAGGGTGAGAGGGGAAAGTTCTAAAAGGAATCTAAGATGCAATTTTTTCATGCAGAGGGTGGAATGAGCTGCCAGAGGAAGTGGTGGAGGCTGGTCCAATTGCAACATTTAAAAGGCATCTGGTTGGGTATATGAATAGGAAGGGTTTGGAGAGATATGGGCAAAATGCTGGCAAATGGGATGAGATTAATTTAGGATATCTGGTCAGCATGGACGATTTGGACCGAAGGGTCTGTTTCCGAAGGGCTGTACATCTCTATGACTCTATGACTTTAGAATGAAAATAAAACCTAAAAGACCATATTAGAGATTTATAAAACATTGGTTCGGACTTGGTTGGAGTAATATGGGAAATTCCATACGGCAAGTAATCAGCAAAATTGATCGAATGTCCTATTTGACTGTGAGGGGTGCTGGCTGCAAGAATAGGGAGGTTACACTTCAGTTATATAGGGCTTTAGAGAGATTGCAAACAGAGAGAGAGAGAGAGTACTGGAAAAGCTCAGCAGGTCTGTGGAGAGAGAAACAGGGTTGATATGTCGAGTCTGGTAGGACTCTTCTTCAAAACTGAAGGGTGTTGAAAAGTGATTCTTTTCTCAGGAGCAGAGAAGGAGCAAGAGGGCAGATGATGTAGAGTGCCAGTGCAAAGGGCAAACTGGATTGCTAACAGTGGGGAAAGAAAAGAGACGTAAAGTGGGTGTAAGTTAAGGTGAGAAAAGGAGAGAATACGTCCTCTACTAAGTGCAAAGCAGACAAGACACAAACATGATACAGCTGTTGGTGGGTTGTGGAGGATGGTGCATAAGTACGTTGGAGAACGTTGATCAGATTTACACCATGTGCAGCATTTTGCTTTCCTTGGTAAGACTGTATCTGGAGTACTGTGATACAATACAAAGTCACCGGTCTTATGGAAGGATGTTAATGCACTGGAAGCACTTTAGAAAAGGTTATTGATCTAATACATGGAACAAACAAATTGCCTTATGAGCAAAGGCTAGACACTTCCAGGAATGTCTCCTCTGGAAGTTAGAAGAGTTATAGGTGACTTAATTGAAACATGTAAGATCCTGAGCGGAGTTGATGTTGGAAAGAATGCTCCTCGTGAGGCAGAATTTAGAGCCGGGGATGGTAGCTTGAAAATAAGGGGTCACCTACTTAAGGCAAAACATTCTTTCGGAGCATGAATCTGGAATTCCCTTCGCAGTGGATGCATAATGTCAATGTAGATAGATTGTCGATGACCGAAGCGAAGGAAGATTGTTGGAGTTGAGGTTAAAATCAGATGAACCATGATCTAAGTGAAAGGTGAGGCAGACGGAATGATCTGAATTACCTCCCCTTGTTCCCTGCTTGTCTATGTGCATACTTGGAATTTTGATCACCCAATTACAGGCAAGATGGAAAGGCTTTTGAGAGGGAGCAGAGGGGGTGTGTTAAGGACAGGAGGTGATAGATTAAAGTCATTGGGAAACAATAACTTGGAGATGCCGGTGTTGTACTGGGGTGTACAAAGTTAAAAATCCCACAACACCAGGTTATAGTCCGACAGGTTTAATTGGAAGCACTAGCTTTCTGAGCGATGCTTCTTCATCAAGGGGTTGTGGATTATAATACTTGAGAATATAACTTTTGAGAAAAAGTTTTGCGATTTACATATGAAAGGACTGAAACCGACATGGTCATTCGAACAGATGAGAGACTTAACAAACAATCCAGGTCTTTTTCAATATATAATTTCAGTTACATCACATTGTAAACTTTTGCTATACATTCTGTGTCTTACAATCTTACACTCCACAACCACCTGATGAAGGAGCA
>NC_057746.1:18725283-18732527 GCF_004010195.1 Chiloscyllium plagiosum | reverse complement strand
GTTAAAACAATGAATCAGACTTTCAGCAATTTGGCAAGGGATGTGGGTAATGATGATGTTTATAGTTCATTTCTTGAGAAACCAACAATAGGGTTAGGTGATAATTAGCATTAGGACTTCTAAGTAAACAGGAGACAATTATTTGGCCAGAATATTTTAGGGACACTGTGCAAAACTATAATAAGATGAGTACTGGCCAGATTGCTAGAACGTGCATAGAAGGGGTGGCACGGTGGCTCAGTGGTTAGCACTGCAGACTCACAGCGCCAGGGACCCGGGTTTGTTTCCACCTCAGGCGACTGACTGTGTGGAGGTTGCACATTCTCCCAGTGTCTGCGTGGGTTTCCTCCGGGTGTTCCGGTTTCCTCCCACAATCCAAAGATGTGCAGGCCAGGTGAATTGGCCATGATAAATTGCCCGTAGTGTGAGGTACGTTAGTCAGGGGTAAATGTGGGGCCATGGGTCTCAGTGTGTTACTCTTCGGAGGGTTGGTGTGGACTTGTTGGGCTGAAGGGCCTGTTTCCATACTGTAGGGAATCTAATCTAATTGTTGAGAATACTAATGAGGTGGGACAATTACAGCATTTAAAAGCCATCTGGATGAGTACATGAATAGGAAAGGTTCAGAGAGATATGGGCCAAATACTGGCAAATAGAGCTAGATTAATTTAGGGTATCTGGTCAGCAGGGACGAGTTGGACTGAAGGGTCTGTTTCTGTACTGTATGACTCTATGGTGGGAAGATCTGTCTGAAAGTTAGTCACCAAGCTAATATTGGAAGAACATGCAAATTAGGAAATCAGAGACCGTAAGGATTTGGAAGGAGCAAACTGATATATCATTGAATCCTGGTGCTATTGAACTGTGTTCCTCTCTTTAAGTTCATCACTCATAACAATTATATTTTCTGGTTTTTCAGTGTCTGTATGGAATTGTGTATCAGGGTTTAAGAAGGTGTTCAAGTTTAAGTTAGTAGAGATAAAAATTGATCATTCATGTTTTGTTTGTTTGTGGTTAGAACTGATGATAGAACCATAGAATCCTACAAGGTGGAAGAGGCCATTCAGCCTATACCAACCCTCTAAAGAGCATTCTACCCAGACCCATGCCATCCCTGCATTTTCCACAGCTAACCTACTTAAGCCTGCACTTGCCTGGACATTATGGGCAATTTAGCATAGCCAATCCACCCAGACTGCACATCTTTGGACAGTGGGAGGAAAATGGAGCACCTGGAGGAAACCCACGCAGACACGGGGAGAATGTGTAAACTCCACACGGACAGTCACCCCCGAGGGGTGGAATCAAACCTGGGTCCGGCAGTGTGAGGCAGCAGTGCAAACCACTGAGCCACCATGCCACCCCTTATATTTTCTTGTTTCTTGGTGTCTATATGAAATTGCGTTTATCGAGGTTTAAGAAGGGGTTCAAGTTTAGAGACATGAGTTGATCATTCATATTTTGTGGTGAGAACTGATAGTAGAATCCCTACAGTATGGAAGCAGGCCATTCAGCCTATCGAGCATAAGCTAATAGTACTTGTTAGGTACAGAAATCCAGTTAGTATTTTTTGCTAACCTGAACTGGCAGATAAGTTAGGCACTTTGAGTAACTTGGTTCAATCTTTAATTTCAGTGGCAATGCTTGTGGGGCTGGAGTATCAGTGTGTTTTTCCAAGTGGGTCATTACAGATATTTTCCCCTACCTTCTCTTCTGTGAAGAGAATACACCCAGACTGTTCAATCTTTCTTGATAGTTGTAATCCCTTTATTCTGGCTCACTTGTTGCAATGTTGTTTTCTGCAGTGACTCCAGTGCTTCAAGGACAGGACAATATGGATGAAGGATTGTATTCAGTGCATGTGTAGGGGCAGGAGTTGGGGGACTATGAGCCGTAATCATATGGAGTCAAGATTAGAGTGATGCTGGAAAAGCACAGCAGGTCAGGCAGCATCCGAGGAGCAGGAAAATCGACGTTTCGGGCAAAAGCCTTTCATTAGGACTGTGATCATATGGAGCGTTGCAGAATACAGTTTAAATTAAAGAGACATGTTACCACATCAAAGTCGGATAATAGACTTGTCTTTGATTAACAACGTACGTAGAACTGATAAAAACAGCAGATATCTGTTGAATATAACAGGGCCACAGCATAGGAATACAGGAGTATTGGAAACTATGAAATAGGAGCAGGAGTAGGCTAATTTGACCATCAAATCTGCCCCTCATTTAATTGGAAGGATTACTATCTTAATGCCATTTTCCCACAACGTCCTTGCACAGGTATCCCCCCGATTTACGCTACTTCGCTTTTCCGAAAGACCTACGTTAGTACCTGTTTTCGCTAACCAAAAGAAATCCAAAGCGGATTTTTGCTTTTACGAGAAAAGGTGATGTTTTTCTTATGTAAATTAATGCTTCGTTGCCATTTCGACTTAAAATGGTTTCATAGGAACACTCTACTTTCGGATAGCGGGGCATACCTGTATTCCTCAACATCCTTAAATTCTAAAAATCTCTTTATTTCTACCTTGAGTGATTCACGGTGGCACAGTGGTTAGCACAGAGACCCGGGTTCAATTCCCGCCTCAGGCGACTGTCTGTATGGAGTTTGCACATTCTCCCTGTGTCTGCATGGGTTTCCTCCGGGTGCTCCGGTTTCTTCCCACAATCCAAAGGTGTGCAGGTTAGGTGAATTGGCCATGCTAAATTGCCCGTAGTGTTAGATGAAGGGGTAAATATAGAGAAATGGGTCTGGGAGGGCGGGTCGGTGTGGACTTGTTGGGCCGAAGGGCCTGTTTCCACACTGTAAGTAATCTAATATAAAGGCTCACTCTCAGAATGAAGAAAGTCATCCTCAGCTCTGTCCAAGATTGTCTGTCCCTTAGACTGAGATTAGACTCTCTACAGTATAGAAACAGGCCATTTGGCCCAACTTTACAGGCGGCACGGTGGCACAGTGGTTAGCCCTGCTGCCTCACAGCGCCAGAGACCCGGGTTCAATTCCTGCCTCAAGCGACTCTCTGTGTGGAGTTTGCGCATTCTCCCCGTGTTCTCCCACAATCCAAAAACTGTGCAGGTTAGGTGAATTGGCCATGCTAAATTGCCCGTAGTGTCAGGTGAAGGGGTAAATGTAGGGGAATGGGTCTGGGTGGGTTGCGCTTCGGCGGGTCGGTGTGGACTTGTTGGGCCGAAGGGCCTGTTTCCACACTGTAAGTAATCTAATGTAAGTAAATGTAGTCCACACCGAGCCGCTGAAGAGTAACCCACCCAGGCCCATTGCCCTCTCACTAATGTACCTGACACTATGGGCAACTTAGCACGGCCAATCCACCTGACCTGCACATCTTTTGGACTGTGCGAGGAAACCGGAGCGCTCGGAGGAAACCCACGCAGACATGGTGGGAATGTGCAAACTCCACATAGACAGATGCCCAAGGGTGCAACCAAAACCAGGTCTCTGGTGCTGTGAGACTGAAGTGCTAATCACTGAGCCACCGTGCCCCCATGAAACTGAGACTGTGTCCCCAGTTTCTGCCCGCCCCCACTCCCCAACTTCACAAAACCCCCCGAGGCCAGGTGAAACATTCTTGTCTCATTGTATGTACCAAAGCTGATAGGTGTTTTGTGTAGGATAACCCATTCTTTCTGGATTGTCATTGGCAACACTCTTTCCATGCCACCCGGAGTGGCACAACTCTGGAAAGTACTATGCACTGTTTACATAGTTAGTCAAACAGTTAACAAAAAGAAATCTACTCACAGTGAGTGTTCCATTCCCTCTGCCCGACAGCTGCACGTTAATACATTCTCCCAGGGGGAACTATGACAAAACACAACAAATTGCATGTTATGGACTATGGTTCTGTTTGTAGTTCACACGCCAGGTCTTTGAATGTTATTCTCTGATCCAGCTCAAGGTTGTGTTCATGTCACTGTCTCACCAGTGTTCTGAGGGGTTCGATCCTCACCTAATGTTTACTCCTTAACCTCCTCTCTATCTTCTGGACAAAATCTACTTTTCCGAGCTACGATCAGTTCTGAGGAAGGATCACTCGACCTGAAACGTTAACTCTGATTTCTCTCCACGGGTGCTGCCAGACCTGCTGAGCTTTTCCAGCAATTTCTGTCTTTATTTCAGATTTCCAGCATGCACAATTCTTTTTGGGTTTTAACAATCCAACCTTTGTACAGTACTCACAAGAGAATCCCTACTTCAAACTGGGTTTAAGGTAATTGCGACTTCTAAGGAAGTGCAGTTTCAAATCCTCTTCAGTCGTTCATCTCAACATTTCTGGTCTAGGACTATTACTAATCCCGTGCTGTCAGTCAAAAATCACATCATACCAAGTTACAGTCCAACAGGTTTATTTGCAAATACAAGCTTTCGGAGTGCTGCTCCTTCATCTGTAGTGACGGAGAAGACACAGAATTTATAAGTAAAAGATCAAAAGGTGATCTACCACCTAAATCATCTGATGGCGAGATTTAAATCCGAGCTGAGCTGCTCTGGCATGCTGTGGATGTTAAAAATTGACCTGGACAAGGAGAGCAAAGCAAGTGACGTCGCGTCAGTCATTGGTTAAACACACTGGACCAAAACCCATCCTGAACACCTTCAGAAGCAATGCATGCCATGTGCTGTCATGACACTGGGATTCAGCCTATTCTGCTGGTCTTCCCATGTCCAATTTCACTTGCTCTATCCTTCCCGACTCCCCGCGTGATAGATACCAGCTTTCCTGTTAGTGAATTTCCAAGTGAGACATATCTCAGCCCCCTCCCCTCCCCCACCGTCCCTGCAAACCAAATACCCCCCAAAATCAGCTCTGAGGAAGATCAGGATGCTCTTGCGATTTCTAAACTCACTTTCGAATGCACATTTGGTGTTGATATATTCGCACAGATTTAACGTACCGTTCATTCGGAATGGTGTTGAAATCCTTTCAGCAAAGAGTTGCTTTGTGATTCGGTTCTTACCTTCAGTTGCTCCTGAACCAGAGCGTTTTTCCCCTTTACTGCAACTTTCTCTGAACCGCTTCTGCTAGGGCTGCTGAATGTGAATGTAATATCTACTTCGTCTTCTTGATAGCTCGCAATGCTGTACTCTGCCAGAGCTTCCAGGGCTAAAACTGTGTCCTTTTGGGAAAGAGATTAGATTAGATTAGATTACTTACAGTGTGGAAACAGGCCCTTCGGCCCAACAAGTCCACACCGACCCGCCGAAGCGCAACCCACCCATACCCCTACATTTACCCCTTTAACCTAACACTACGGGCAATTTAGCGTGGCCAATTCACCTGACCCGCACATCTTTGGACTGTGGGAGGAAACCAGAGCACCCGGAGGAAACCCACGCAGACACGGGGAGAATGTGCAAACTCCACACAGTCAGTCGCCTGAGTCGGGAATTGAACCCGGGTCTCTGGCGCTGTGAGGCAGCAGTGCTAACCACTGTGCCACCGTGCCGCCCACAAATGAGGGTTAACTTTGCTGCAATGTATTCATTAGCAATTGATGGGCATACACATGCTGATTGAATGATATGGCTGCACTGGTTTGTATCATGTGCAAAAAGTAAGTATATAATCATGTCTATGTGTGGCCAGCTCACTTGGTGTGCTATGGATAAAGAGGCTTCCTTTCAGACAAACCTGTGATAGGAACCTTCCTCATGTTCCATCCTTGAGATGGTAGCAATGTATTAATATCTCTAGAATTCTAACCCAGGAGTTGGTGGAATTTAAATTCAATTAATTAAATGTGCGCTTGATAAGTCATAGTGGTAGCTCTATAATTATTATTGGATGAGATGCTCTTACTGGACTTGTCAGATGCCTGACTGAAATCCAACTAAGGAGAAAGTGAGGACTGCAGATGCTGGAGATCAGGGCTGAAAATGTGTTGCTGAAAAAGCGCAGCAGGTCAGGCAGCATCCAAGGAGCAGGAGAATGGAGAAGGGCTCATGCCCGAAAGGTCGATCTCCTGCTCCTTGGATGCTGCCTGACCTGCTGTGCTTTTCCAGCGCTGAAATCCAACTAAACAGATCATATTTTGTTTTTAAAGAGTCAGTCCTTCACTCTGAGAGAAGCATGTAATGTTGCAGATTTTGATACCAAAATAAAAGGGGAATCTATTCAGCAAAACAGTAAAATAGAATCAGCCAATCCCCTTACTTTGAACACAGATCGAAAGAGTTTTAAACACAAGGTAAAAGTGTTATCACTTTGGTCAAAACCTTCCTTTACAAGTTCTAAAACAATCTAATTGTTTTTCTCTACTCACTGGGCTCGATCCTCACCTATTGTTTCCTCCTTAACACCCCCCCCCCCCTCCTTCTCTATCTCCTGCACAAAACCAACTTTTCTGCACTGCCATCAGTTCTGAGGAAGGGTCATCGAACTGAAGGATTAACTCTGCTTTCTCTCCACAGACGCTGCCAGGCCTGCTGAGCTTTTCCAGCAATTTCTGTTTTTGTTTCTGATTTCCACCATCCACAATTCTCTGCATTTTTTTACAATCCAACAGCAATCTTTGTACAGCACTCACACTAGAATCCCTTTCTCTGACACATTGACAGGTTTGAGGTAATTGTGACTTCTAGAAAAAAGCTCAGCTTCAAATCCTCTTCAGTAGTTCATCTCGAGATTTCTGGTCTAGGACTATCACTAACTCCTTAATGTAAGATTATAGTCCAACAGGCTTATGTGAAATAGAAGTTTTCAGCACACTGCTTCTTCATCAGGTGTAGTGAGAGAGGATGCCTCAGACACAGAATTTATAAGTGAAAGATCAAAGGGTCATGCAACTGATGTAAATGTACTGAACAGACCGAAAATGGCTGACTCCCTCCCATTAAATCGCTAACCAGTTAGAGAGGAGACGCAGGTTTCAATTGATTAAAATGCTACTCCCAGAATTTCTTCCAAGAGAAAACTAGAGGTTTTATCAGTACGTACAAGAGGTGACATCTCAGGTGCATTTTAGATGTGAGGCCTCGATTACAATCTATCGGTGTTTTAACCTGGAGTCAGACTGGTTTTATTTCCAAAGCACCAATTTATAAAATGCCACACTGACTGTGGCTACAAATTGTGTGTTTTTTGAACAAAATAGAATGTATCTGTAAATACAACTCTAAACATACAAATTCACCCCATAGACTTCTATGTGTGTGTGTGTGTGTGTGTGTGTGTGTGTGTGTGTGTGTGTGTGTGTGTGTGTGTGTGTGTGTGTGTGTGTGTG
>NC_057746.1:18714040-18725140 GCF_004010195.1 Chiloscyllium plagiosum | reverse complement strand
GAGTCACAGTGTGTCTCAGAGAGTCTGTGTGAGAGAGAGTGTGAGAGAGTGTTTGTGAGTGTGCGCGCGTGTGAGAGAGAGTGTGTGTGAGTGTGAGAGAGAGAGAGCATGTGTGTGTGTGTCTGTGTGTGTGTGTGTGTGTGAGTGAGAGAGAGAGACAGAAGCAGTGGCAGACAAATGGGATATTTTAGAAAAATTCAAAAAGAAGCCCTGCCTCTTTGTACCTGAGAAAAGCAATTTGAAGTGGTATAAACGAAACAGACCACCTGACATGTGAAAAGAAAGACTTGAATTGCTGCAGCCATTTTCCATGTCAGAACATTCCAAAATATTTTAGAGCCTGTGAGGTGCTTGAGAATCATAATCTGGGGCTTTTCTTCAACATTAGTGCCATTGGATCTTCCACATCATTTGAGGGTAGACAGGGTTCAATTCGACTGGTGTGAGTGATGGCACCTGCAGCAATGCAGTGCTCCCTCAGTTCTGCGCTGGGGATCACTCTAGGCTTTTGCACTCAGCTCCATGCAGTGAAATTACACCCACAAACTCTGAATCAGTGTGGCTAACGCCAAAACGCTTTCCAAATATTCCCCAAATCACACCCGATTTGTTGTGACGTATGTAAAAGATGTCAGGTGCGGGGAGAGCTACAAAGAGAAAGCACATCTTGTGCTTCTTTTTTTCTGAACACAAACACATACAATCATCCCGATATCAGCACAAAATATACCTGAGTGGAACGGAATCCACCATTGTAGTTCCGCTGTTCCGTCAGCCATTTTGCAATGGTGTTTGCGTAGTGGAGGTCTTCCATGAGTAAGGCCAGCAGCAACGCATATGAGGTGGCCTCCACAGTTATAGCTGAGGCCCGGGGCACCTTGCCCAGTTGTTGTTCCCCAATGTACAACATTTTCTCATCAGCCTTCCAGTGACGGGTTCCATTTTCTATTTTTGCATTTCAAAACACAAACAGGTCATCAGAGTTATTGCCTGCAAATGGGAAGGCTGGTTAACTCCCTACTGACCTCGAGGGACAAGGTCCAACTGCTGTGTTTCTCCCAACAGTAACATTGTGGGCGGATGTTATTTCAGTTGACTTTGGTACTTGTACTATTCCAATGACAACCGGAGTTTACAATTTACAACAATGCTACCAAGCACCAAGTCAAGTCAGATATTGTCACTCGATGATCACTCTGATTTCGGACTGGTGCTGACTTCTGTAATAATAGTTTCGTCAGTGCCTTTCAGCTATTGACTGATCCCAAATGGCTCCACAGGAGAGGTGGCAGACAAGAATGGACTCTTAACTAGAGACACAGAAACATACAACACAGAAACCTCTCCAACCTGTCCATTAATCTAGTCACATTTGTCAGCATTAGGCCTACCCCTCTAATCCCTTCCTATTTATATACCCATCCAAATGCCTTTTAAATGTTGCAGTTGTACCAGCCTCCAACACTTCCTCTGGAAACTCATTCCATACACGTACCACCCTCTGCATGAAAAAGTTGCCTATCAGGTCCCTTTTAAATCTTTCCCCTCTCACCCTAAACCTATGCCCTCTAGTTTTGGACATCCTGACCCCAGGGAAATGACTTTGCCTAATTATCCTTTCCATGCCCCTCATGATTTTGTAAACCTCTATAAGGTCACCCCTCAGCCTCCGACGCTCCAGGGAAAACAGCCCCAGCCTGTTCAGCCTCTCCCTATAGCTCAAATCCTCCAACCCTGGCACCATCCTTGTAAATCTTTTCTGAACCTTTTCAAGTTTCACAACATCCTTCCAATAGGACGGACACCAGAATTGCACGAAATATTCCAAAAGTGGCCTAACAAATGTCCTGTACAGCTGGAACATGACCTCCCAACCCCTATACTCAATGCTTTGACCAATAAAAGAAAGCATACCAAACACCTTCTTTACTATCCTATGTCCTGCGATTCCACTTTCAAGGAGCTATGAACCTGCACTCCAAGGTCTCTTTGTTCAGCAACACTCCCTGGGAACTTGCCAACTTTTCACAACATCCTTCCGATAGCAGGAAGGTCAGAATTGAATGCACTAATCCAAAGGTGGCCTAAGCAATAGCATGACTGACTTTGTTGGGGCCAAGTTAAATTAGCTTGCCAGGGTGATGGAGAAAGGAGCCTACATTTAGAAGGGAGAGAAGAAAACTGTAAATCATAGAATCCCTACGAGTGTGGAATCAAGTCATTCAGCCCATCAGGTCCACACTGATCCTCTGCCCTGGCCCAACCCCTTTACTCTATCCTGTAACCCTACATTCCTCACAGCTAACCCACCTAGCTTGCATGCCCCGGCACACTACAGACAATTTAGCAAGGCCAGTCCGCCCTAACCTGCATGTCTTTGGCAAAAAAACAGTATTTGAGTATGGATCAAATACTTAAAAACAGCTAATAAAGAAGCTGTCAGGGATTAGTGACATATAGTTTAATGATAGGAGTCAAGTGATGAAATTACATGAGTTAAGGATACAAGTGGGCACTTGGAAGGACAGGACAGATATCACTTAAGTGGTGCAGCAAGAATCCTTACAGTGTGGAAGCAGGCCATTCAGTCCATACCGACCCTTCAAAGAGCATCCCACCCGGACCCAGCAACCTACTCTGTCCCCATAACCCTGCATTTCCCATGGCTAATCCCTGTAGCCTACATTCTGGACAATTTAGCATGGCCTATACACCTAACATGCACACCTTTGGACTGCGAGAGGAAACCTGGAGCAAACTCACACAGACACGGGGAGAACATTCAACGCAGACAGTCAGTCCAGGCTGGAACCGAATCCAGGACCCTAGCATTGTGGAGTAACAGTGCTAACCACTGAGTCAGCGTACAATGCAGAAAGACAGCAACCAAGGTTCGACAGTTCTGGTTACGCTATTTCAAATTGGATATAATATGGGATTAAAATGGGATTGGAGATAGGGTGCTGGAGGGAATGTGTTAGGATTAGGATGGGATCATGTACCATTACTGTAAAAGACATTTGCTGACTGTTTGCTCCTCAGTCAGCCTGACATTAATAGAGGAAAAAAATTCTTCCAAACAAATCTGGGGAACAAGTTTAACTTTTAGTTTGAAAGGCAGAGATGAATCAAGGACAGTTAGCTGGATTTCTTAATAAAAGGCCTTGTCTTACTACCCCGACATATCTGGTCGGCATGGACGGGTTGGACCGAAGAGTCTGTTTCCGTACTGTACATCTCCATGACTGTAATCTTTTTGAGACATTACCAAGGAGGATTGATCTCAATCGCCTACTCAATGCACCCTGAGCGGATTTCAGAATGGCTTTTTACGAGGTTCCCTCCCAGCAGCTTGATCAGAAAAGCTAAAATCTACTGGATCCCAAGAGCAATCGACAGTAAAATAGGTTCAGTTGCAAGAAGCAAAGATTTCTTGCTCAATGATTTCTTTTTTGTGAAGGTACTAAGTCAGTCTTAGCAATGGACATTGAAATCCCACACCAATTGTGCTCTTGTCACCCTTCATGCTACCTCAAAATGTTGCTCCACATTATCTATCCATCAGGAGATAGGAATATGCATCGTAATCAGGAGGTCTCCTTGTTCATGTTTGACTAGATGCCGTGAGACTTCATGGATTCTGAAGCAACGTTGAGGGCTCCCAGGGCGACTCCCTCGACTAAAATACCTCAGTGACGCCCCCTCTGGTGTTGATGGTGTCTTGGACGTAGTGTGGAAGGTGTGATTAAAAGTATGACTGTCAGGCCATTGTTTCTTGTGCTTTAGTTAATACTGTGGTCCATCCAGTTTCAATCCTGTATTGCTCTAGGTCTGGAGTCATACTTAGGCAAGACCAGATAAGGATAGCAGTTTTCCTCCCAGTTATGAGTGGTCATCTGTGGTGGATTTCAAGCTCAGAGTTACCTGGGTCTTTGCATTACTATTTTAGTGAAAAGAGCGCAGGGTTTTTGCAGCCCTCCTCACCATTTGCAATCCAATCTTGCTTGAGACCATTGACAAACGAATAGAGTATTGAAGTGCAGGCATTAATATAGATTGTAAATAGTAGTGATCTTGGGATACTACACCAATTAGTGCCTGCAAACTTGGAATAAATAGACTATTTGGGCTGCCAGAGGATGTGGTGGAGGCTGGTACAAATGCAACATTTAAGAGGCATCTGGATGGTTATATGAATAGGAAGGGTTTGGAGGGATATGGGCCGGGTGCTGGCAGATGGGACTAGATTGGGTTGGGATATCTGGTCGGCATGGACGGGTTGGACCGAAGAGTCTGTTTCCATGTTGTACATCTCTATGACTGTAACAGATGTCTGCTTCCAGTAGAGTCCCAGGAGGTTCAGTCTTGGGTCCTGTACTTTTTTGTCATGTGCATTAATGATTTTGATATGAGTGTCTGAAATAATACAGAAGTTTAATCTGTTATTCCTACTGAGGGCCAGTCAGAATTCAATCTGGAGTGTGACACAATTCCTTTGGAGAATGGAACAAAAGAATAAACAGGAATTCTGAGAGGTGAAGAGAAACTGATGTACCTTGAGATGCATGTCTGTGGGGCTCCTGCAGGTAACAGGGCAGGTACATAAAATGTCTCAGAAGGGTATACAGGACCTTATTCAGAAGGGATGAAGAGGAAAGTAGAGAAAATGAGGTCTGCAGATGCTGGAGATCAGAGATGGAAATGTGTTGCTGGAGAAGCGCAGCAGGTCAGGCAGCATCTAGGGAACAGGAGAATCGACGTTTCGGGCATTAGCCCTTCTTCAGGAAGGGAAAGTGCCTAGCCTGAGATAATAATGCTCATTTTCACTTGGGAACTTGACAGCCTCCTGGACTCAATATCAAGTTCAACAATTTTAGTGCTGGAGTCACCTTCTCCCATGCCTTTACCCCAACCTCCAAATACTAGGCCTTTCTCTGCTGCCTTGCTCACACACTCTGATATTACACACACAACCCATTGTTGGTCACTATTGTCCAAAAATTGTTATTAATTTCCCAAGTCTATCCACACCTTTACCCAACTGTTCATAGAGTCATAGAGATGTACAGCATGGAAACAGACCCTTCGGTCAAACTCGTCCATGCTGACCAGATATCCCAACTCAATCTCGTCTCACCTGGCAGCACCTGGTCCATAACCCTCCAAACCCTTCCTATTCATATATCCATCCAAATGCCTTTTAAATGTTGCAACTGTACCAGCCTCCACCACATCCTCTGGCAGCTCATTCCATACATGTACCACCTTCTGCGTGAAAAGGTTGCCCCTTAGGTCTCTTTTATAACTTTCCCGTTTCACCTTAAACCTATGCTCTTTAGTTCTGGACACCTCCACCCCAGGGAAAAGACTTTGTCTATTTATCCTGTCCACGCTCCCCCCATGATTTTATAACCTCTATAATGTTACCCCTCAGCCTCCGATGCTCCAGGGAAAACAGCCCTAACCTATTCAACCTCTCCCTGTAGCTCAAATCCTCCAACCCTGGCAACATCCTTGTAAATCTTTTCTGAACCCTTCCAAGCTTCACAACATCTTTCCGATAGGAAGGAGACCAGAATTGCATGCAATATTCTGTTTCTGTGCTGTGACCTCTCCCAGACAGGTTCCTCCAAGATCAGTTGTGAACTTCACTGTTTGTTAATTTTCCCAGATGCATTTCGATGTCCAGCGATACATGAATTCAACAGCAAAGGCAGTAACTGCTAACTCTGGCAGTTAGCAATGTAGGTTTCTTTCTCTCTCTCTCACTCTCCTGCACTGACCTTACCATGTGCTTCCTTTGTCTGTTCTTCTCCCTTTTAAAAGTGTTGTTGTTTTGACTTGTTTTATCTCCAAAATTCCAAAACAATGCAACAGCATATAAAAAAGTAATTGCTGCACCTGGAATTCGAGGAATTCACCTCCAACAACTAAAATACTTCAAAAAAGGAGCAGCCTGTTACAGCCAGAAATTTTTCCTGTCCTCCATTTTGGATTACCCAGAATCCTTTCTTCTCTCCCTTTGGGTTCCATACCCACCTCTCCTTTACTCCTTACCCCCTCCCCCGACCCCACCTTCTGCATAAAAAGCAATGTTTCCCAGGTACCATCAGTTCAGAGGAAGGGTCACTGAACCTGAAACGTTAACTCTGATTTCTCTCCACAGATGTGCAGAGCCTTCCCAGCGATTTCTGTTTTTGTTTCTGATTTCCAGCATCCACAGACATTATGGTTTTTATTCAGTTATGAAGAATTATTTGTGGAGTATTCTTCCTCTGTAGATTAATGGATGTGGAAAGTGACTTAATTGAGATATGTAACGCAATAGATAAAAGCACTGGCTCATCAGACAGAGACGACTGGAGGTGATTTAACTGGAGGGTCACAATGCCTCAGGTAAGGGGGAGGAAGTTGTGAAAGAAAGTCCTTTGTCGTAACCTCTCAGGCACTTCAATTGAATATATAAGAAGGAGCCATTTTGTTTTAGAGTCCCTACAGTGTGGAAACAGGCCCTTCAGCCCACACCAACCCCTCCAAAGAGTAATCCACCCAGACCTGTTCCCTTCCCCTATTATCCTACATTTATCCCTGACTAATGCACACATCCCTGAACACTATGGGCAATTTCACCTGACCTGCACATTTTTGGACTGTGGGAGGAAACTGGAGCACTCAGAGGAAACCCAGGCAGACACAAGGACAGTGTGCACGCTCCACACAGACAGTTGTCTAAGGCTGGAATCAAACCCAGGTCACTGGTGCTGTGAGGCAGCAGTGCTAACCACTGAGCCACCATGCTGCCCCTAATAGGGCAGGGATTGTAACCAGGTGACATGGATTCAAAGTGTTTTGTAGGATGATTCAAGCAGGAATTGAGTAAAATATTTGAATTAAATTGAGTTTATTGTCACATGTACTGAGGCACAGTGAAAAGCTTTGTCTTGCAAGCAGTACAGGCAGATCACAGAGTTAAATAGCATAGGTAAGTAAGTAATAGGTAAACAGCGGCATAAACAAAAACACAGGTACAGGCAAATGTTAAGAGTTTGTGAGTCCATCTGGTATTCTAACAACAGGAGGGTAGAAATTGTTTCGGAAGGTGCTCGGTCTGTGGAGCTCCCTGCCTGAAATGATGGGAAAGGCTGCTATCCTAATTGTACTGAAAAGTCCATGGATATCCATGGCATAACCTGTACAGACAGATGGTTGTAAAGTTGGATTTAGTTCCTGAGATCTTCTTCAGCTTCCTCTCGTGTGACAGATTACTAATATTTGAGGTGAAGATGTTAACAGCTGACTGGATATGGAATTTGAAAAAAGATACCTGCTGCGATGTAAAGGTTTGATGACTGTTTAGATACAACATATTTTGTGGGACCGAACAAAGCGGGAGTGAATCCATGTCGCTGCATAAGCCTTTACCATCCTGCCAGCTCTATGTGATCAAGTCACCTTCATAACTTTATTTATGACGTGCTTTTGCATAGGGCTAAACATGCAACACTGTTAAAAAGCCACTTCAAGGACAAAATGCTCCTTCTTCGATATTTCCCACCAGCTCCTACATCAAGATTGATGTTAACCGCTTACCTTTATCGTAAATTGCAATTTTTCTCAGTTTGTCATTTGCAATAAGAGCCTCCGAACTTTCAAGATTCACCAAGGCAAGAGCATAAGCGGTAATGGCCAACACGTAGGGTCGCTGGATATTGTCAAGTTCATTTGAGAGGTAGTTAAAAGCCATCTGAATGCTGTTTTTCTGAAAGTACAAAACATTAAGACGGAATTGTGAGGAAGAAGTATTCACAATTTACACCATGGGAATGCTTCCTTTTGGCAGAAGCTTTGAATTCACATACAATGTCCTGGAAAGTACGCTTGAAATGGAGGCTTCCCTTTGTCCCTCTGATTTCATAATGCTAACGGCCAGCACCTTCCATTCGACAATCAGTTCAGGAGAGGTTCATTGGTCACACTGGGGCAAAAGCACAAGGGATGTGATAATTATAGATTCACAGAGATGTACAGCAACTTGCCTATGCTGACCAGATATCCTCAACTAATCTAGTCCCGTTTGCCAGCACTTGGCCCACATCTTTCTAAACCCTTCCTATTCATATACCCATCCAGATGCCTTTTAAATGTTGTAACTGTACCAGCCTCCACCACTTCCTCTGGCAGCTCATTCCATACACGCACCACCCTCTGATTAAAATGTTGCCCCTTGGGTCCCTTTTAAATCTTTTCCATCTCACCTTAAACTTGCGCCCTCTAGTTTTGAACTTCTTTACCCTGGGGAGCATATTGGCTATTCACACTATCCATGCCCCCCATGATTTTAGAAATTTTCATAAGGTCACCCCTCAGCCTCCGACGCTCCAGGGAAAACAACCCCAGCCTGTTCAGCCTCTCCCTGTAGATCAAACCCTCCAACCCTGGTAACATCCTTGTAAATTTTTTCTGAACCCTTTCAGGTTTCACAACATCTTTCCTATCGCAGGGAGATCAGAATTGAATGCAGTATTCCAAAAGTGGTCTAACCAATGTCTTGTGCAGCTGCAACTTGGCCTCCCAACTCCTATACTCAATGCATTGACCAATTAAGGCAAGTGTACCAAATGCCTTCTTCACTATCCTATCTACCCACAACTCCACTCTCAAGGAACTA
The DNA here is from genome assembly GCF_004010195.1 of Chiloscyllium plagiosum. Classification (NCBI taxonomy): domain Eukaryota; kingdom Metazoa; phylum Chordata; class Chondrichthyes; order Orectolobiformes; family Hemiscylliidae; genus Chiloscyllium; species Chiloscyllium plagiosum. Next base: position 18,716,472 of record NC_057746.1, on the reverse strand, counting down.
CAAATCTGCACTCTAAGGTCTCTTTGTTCAGCAAAACTCCCCAGGCCATTACCATTAAGTGTGTAAATTCAGCCCTCATTAGATTAGATTCCCTACAGTATGGAAACAGCTCCTTCGGCCCAACAAGTCCACACCAACCGTCTGAAGAATAACCTAACCAGATCCATTCCCCTACCCTACATTTACCCCTGACTAATGCACCTAACACTATGGGCAATTTAGCATAGGCAGTTCACCTGACCTGCACATCTTTTGGATTGTGGGAGGAAACCAGAGAACCCAGAGGAAACCCACACAGACATGGGGAGAACATGCAATCACCACCCAGACAGTTGCCCAAGGCTGGATTCAAACCCAGGTCCCTAGCGCTAGGAAGCAGCAGTGCTAACTATTGAGCCACTGTGCTGCCCCTGAATGAGCAGTTAAGGTGATAATCTTGGAAGCCTATCCCAGGTCTTTCCTCAAAACATCACTCATATGATGTGGGCATCACTGACTAGGCCAGCATTTATTGTCCAGAGGGCAGTTAAGGGTCAACCACAATGCTGTGGGTTGGAGTCACATCTAGGCCAGACTAGGTGAGGATGGCAGATTTCCTTCCCTGAAGTGCATTGGAGAGCGAGGTAGGTTTTTCCAACAATTGAGAACAGATTCATGGTCATCACTGGACTCTTAATTCTAGACTTTTATTGAATTCAAATTCCACCGTCTGCTCATGCAGGATTTGGAACTGCATCATTACCTGGATTAATGGTCTATCGATAACACTAGTATGCTGTTGCCTGCTTCTTTATTTTTATGGATTGCACAGGAAGAGAAGGCAAGCCAATTGTTAGATAGGACATGCACGATGAGCCGAGGGTGGTACGGTGGCTCAGTGGTTAGCACTGCTGCCTCACAGCACCAGGGACCTGGGTTCGATTCCAGCCTCAGGCGACTGGCTGTGTGGAGTTTGCACATTCTCCCCATGTCTGCGTGGGTTTCCTCCCACAATCCAAAGATGTGCCGGCTAGGCTGGATTGGCCATACTAAATTACCCCACAGTGTTCAGGGATGTGTCGATTAGGTGCATTAGTCAGGGGGTAAATGCAGGGAAATGGGTCTGGGTGGGCGACTCTTCAGTGAATATTGAAAGCAATGGGTAGGTGTGAATCAAGTGGCTGATTTTTCGTAGATGGCTTCAAGATTCTTGAGTGTCATTGGAGCTGCACTCATCTCAGGCAACTGGGGAATATTTCATCACACTCTTGACTTTACGTTCTGCAGGTGGTAGAGAGGCTCTAGGGAGTGAGGAGATGAGTTCCTCTTGTTGAGCCTAATGGCCTGTTTCCACACTGTAGGGATGCTATGAAGCAATCTCCATGCCTGCTTCAAGGGGTTCACATTTTAACATTTATTCATCCAAAGGACGTGAGTATCGAGGACCATTTATTGTCCATCCCCCAATGCCTTTGGGAATGTAGTGGTGCCCTACTTCTTGAGCCACTTCAGTCCATTGGATGTAGATACAGCCGCAGTGCTGTTAGAAAGGGAGGTCAGGCCGCTGAAGGAACGCAGCCAAACGTCCAAGTCACAATGGTGTGTGATCTGGAAAGGTGTTCCCATGTAGTTGCTGCTTTTGTTCTGCTTGATGGTAGAGCTCAGGGGCTTGAAACGTGCTGCAGGCGGGACCTTAGTGAGTTGCTGCAGAGCGCCTAACAGATGGTACATGTCTGAAAATGAACCTTCCAGCTCAGCGAGCAATCTTACATCCACAACCTCAACCTGAGCTACAAATCTTCTCAAAACTTATTAACACCTGTGGGCGCAACTCGCTAAAACTGGACAGAAAATGTGAAAACTTTGCCATCCGACAGAGTGCCATCCATGAACAGCTGTACTTCCCACATCAATAAAAAGCGGGCCATGCCATCATACTTCAAGGGGAGAGGAGGAGAGCGCGAGTTATAGGAGACTCTCTAGTTAGAGGGACGGACAGGCGGTTCTGTGGGCATGAGCGAGACTCCCGGATGGTTTGTTGCCTCCCGGGTGCCAGGGTCCGAGACGTCTCAGACCGTGTCTTCAGAATCCTTAAGTGGGAGGGTGTGCAGTCAGAAGTCGTGGTGCACGTTGGCACCAATGGCATAGGTAGGAAGAGGGGTGGGGAGGTCATTCAAGAGCTCAGGGAGTTAGGCTGGAAGCTAAAAGCTAGGACAGACAGAGTCGTCATCTCTGGGTTGTTGCCAGTGCCACGTGACAGTGAGGCAAGGAATAGGGAGAGAGTGCAGTTGAACACGTGGCTGCAAGGATGGTGTAGGAGGGAGGGCTTCAGGTATTTAGACAATTGGACTGCATTCTGGGGAAGGGTGACCTGTACAAGCAGGATGGGTTGCACCAGAAGCAGAAGGGCATGAATATCCTGGGGGGTAGGTTTGCTAGCACTCTTCGGGGGG
>NC_057746.1:18680177-18709896 GCF_004010195.1 Chiloscyllium plagiosum | reverse complement strand
CAGCCCCAGCCTATTCAGTCTCTCCCTGTAGCTCAAATCCTCCAACCCTGGCAACATCCTTGTAAATCTTTTCTGAACCCTTTCATGTTTCACAACATCTTTCCAATAGGAAGGAGACCAGAATTGCACGCAATATTCCAACAGTATCTATAAAGTCACTAATAAGAATGCTTTTAGTAAAATAACAGCAGCATTCACTTTCCGAAAATGTTAGAACTGAGCCATTGGAATAGTTTGTAGCTGTGAAATCAATGTCCAGGGAGGAAAACTGGACACACAGGAAGCAGAACAGCTCCCTCCCACATTGTGTCTTAGAACTGAGCCATTGGAATAGTTTGTAGCTGTGAAATCAATGTCCAGGGAGGAAAACTGGACACACAGGAAGCAGAACAGCTCCCTCCCACATTGTGTCATAATCAGAGTTGATATTGACCTGGAACATCTTCTCTTGTCCCCCGTTTTATCTGCATTTGATCTCCACTTGCAACATTGCCATCTCTGCAACAAAGACGCGCGGGAAATATGGATAACGCGGGAGAAATGAGCCTTACCACTTGCTGCTCCTTTTCAGACTCTGGCAGAAATGAAGGCAGGGAATGTTGCAGTGCTATGGTAACGAAGGCAGTCAAGGCAATTTTGCTTTCGGCTCCACCAATTCCACCCTGAAACACACAAATCAGAGGAGGAGAGCTTGGCTGGGCTGACTGGAAGAAGTCCACTTTGCTGATTGTTGATATTGTATCAGAATCTAGCAGTACACATTCACACGCACATTCACAATTCCCCACATTGGTTTTCAGCTGTTGTCCTTGGAGGAGAGGTTGAATATATACATAGTATGCAGTGAGCCACATGCAGCTCAGAAGAATGGGAGGTGATCACATTGAAATATATGCATTGTTTCAAGACCTTGATAGAGTGAAGCTGTGCAGGAACTGTGGCCAGACAGAAGAACTCGTCCTCCATAATCTCAGATATGCAGGTTGGACATTTAAAATCTTCAGTCACAGCACAGTGAGCCTTCTGAATTTTCAGTTCCAGAGAGCAGTGAGGAGTGCTTCAAAGACTGAGATTTTGGAATCTGGTGGAATAAATAGTTTCAGGGCTGTTTCAGGGAAGGGGAGTTCTGGGATAAGATGAGCCATGATCTGAATAACTAGTTGAACCAGCGAGAAGGAATGGTATAAACCACCCCTACCCAGTTGGCCCTAATGGGTCCAAGGTGGTGTACTGTTTCAGACCAACCCTGGCTGTACGTTCTGAGTGCTTAACATCAATTCAGTGAACGTGCTGCCATGTAATACCCGGTGCTGGAAGACTATGGATAACCGTGACAAAATTGTTCCCAGCAGCACCACAGTTTTCTAGGACAAAGATAAATTGGCCATGGAATTCAGTCTCAAAAGGCATGAGAGCTATTAGTACTCACTTGAGATTGCTTATCTCAGCAAATCACCAAGTGTTAGATTAGATTACATTACAGTGTGGAAACAGGCCCTTCGGCCCAACAAGTCCACACCGACCCGCCGAAGCGCAACCCACCCATTCCCCTACATTTACCCCTTTACCTAACACTACGGGCAATTTAGCATGGCCAATTCACCTGACCCTGCACATCTTTGGACTGTGGGAGGAAACCGGAGCACCCGGAGGAAACCCACGCAGACACGGGGAGAACGTGCAAACTCCACACAGTCAGTCGCCTGAGGCAGGAATTGAACCCGGGTCTCCGGCGCTGTGAGGCAGCAGTGCTAACAACTGTGCCACCGTGTTGTTTAGTGTATCACGATGGATATGTAAGTGTACTGCTCATGGCATTCATCACTGCTTCATTATGACAAATGCAAACTCCATCTTAACCCATGATCACTTGAAGCATGATAGCTTATTGTAGGCACTTGCTCTGTTGTAACCTAACAGTTTATAGCTAACTTAGCTACTTATGTGTCTGTTCTCAGGTAATGGTTTAAACCTATCCCAGACACTTATGTGCCTATACATGTAAAATGTGCATTTAATAGTTACTTGCGGTAAATGTTTGTTGAATTATTCAATACCAGGATATCCAACACCAGTTTCCTGTTGCAATGGATGTCATAAGCATTGCTGCACCAGGTAAAACACCAGGGCATGGTTGGGGATCAATAGGTGGACAATTGAAGTAGCTATGATGACCTGGAATGTGGGAAATCTTTGCAAACAACCAATAATCATGACTATAACAGCCCCATATCACTCCTGGATTAATGGATTTGAAATCTCATAGGAACTGGGTTCACGTGGAACGCAACTCAAACCATCCATCTGGAAGATTAAGGGATCGAGTTCACACCCTATCCCCCAGGAGTTTCATTCCTTTACTGAAATCAGCGGAGACCAATACCAAGGCTGGAAAAGCAGACCATAAAATACAACTCTCAGTTCAAATACCAAAGACTTGGCATGACTTTACTTGGAGTCAGTGTAAAAGTTCACCGAACCTGCATTTCTCTGTGAATCACTGGTTTGGGATCGACAAAGTATCCGGTTGGCCTCTGACCTTTGACCAAATACAAGGCGGATTGTTGAATGTGCTCTTCGTTGACCTGAATCTGAGTCCGAACAATCGAGAGTATCTTAACCACAAACGCTGTTAGCCTGAAATGTGAGACATTAAAAGAAATAGAAAGATCATTCAGAAACGAGTTGAAATCTGTATTGTTTTAATTATTCTGTTACAAGTGAACCCAAAACCAGAATATTCAATATTCCTCCTTTGAGAATGATGTCCTGTTGTGTCCTGTTTCTGTTGCAGATGGGTGATGCCACAGTGGGACTGAAATGTCTCCTTCACACAGAGAGTTGGGAAAACAGTTCTGAGTCCTACCCTGGATGTCTTTACTAAGACAGAAGAATCTTGAGTGGGCAGGGTCAGGCTCACACAGACCTAATAGGATTTTGGTTTCGCTTTCAGGTAGTTGGTGTTTTTTTGCTGGCTGTTGGAACTGAAAACTTGAATTCGCTGCTGTGAGAGTGAAGTCTTTAGCAGAGAGACTTTGTCTTAAAAATCAAGAGGACAGATTGTTTCTTTTTGTGGACTGGAGAGAAACAACACATGAGATTAAAAACAGTGTTGCTGCATAGCCTTCATCGATGGTGTATTTGTGGGATGCTGTCTGTATTGGAACAGCTAGTGGTTAAATAATACATTGTCATTTTAGGTATTTCAATCAAATAAAGTCATGCAAATTCTTTGGTATTTGAACTTAGAGTTGTATTGAGAGTTTCAAACTCCCTGCCAGTAGGATTGTACGGGCTGTATTTGATGACATCCTACATATACTTTTGAGCTCCCCAAACCTACTGGGCTACAGACCACGAACTGAAATTTGGGATTTAGCTGGATGGTTCTTACATAATCGGTACAGACGGGATATATTAACTGTGTCTCATTATCTGCTACAAATCATTCTATGTTACTGTTCCTGATGGGAGCATCTGGAAACATTTCCAGAAACATTTCCCAGGGAGATCTGCATCCACTTAGTCCCTGGTTGAGTACATTTAAGAATACTTTTTTTTCAAAAGAACAAATTGTCATTAATACAATATATTCAAAAGTTGATGTTAAATGATGTGTGAATCTTTGGAAGAGGAGGCAATGGCCTAGTGGCATTAGCTCTTGACTATTAATCCAGAGACCTAGGCAATATCCTGGAATGTTGGTTCAAATCCCACCATGGCAGATGGTGGAATCTGAATTTGATAATAAAAGTAGATCTGGGATTGAGAGTCTAATGATGACTGTGAAACTGTTGCCAATTGTCAGGAAAGCCCTTCTGGTTCACTGATGTCCATTAGGGAAGGAAATCTGCTATCCTTACATTGTGTAGTCTACATGTGACTCTAGATCCACGGCAATGTGCTTGACTCTCAGCTATTCTTTGGGATGGGAAATGAACAGTGGCCTGGCCAGCAAGGCCAGGATATTCAGATAAATGTGAGGTGCTGCATTCTGGAAGGCAATCCAGAGCAGGACTTATACACTTAATGGTAAGGTCCTGGCGAGTGTTGCTGAACAACGAGATCTTGGAGTGAGGTTCATAGCTCCTTGAAAGTGGAGTCGCAGGTAGACAGGATAGTGAAGAAGGCATTTGGTATGCTTTCCTTTATTGGTCAGAGCATTGAGTCAAAGAGTTGAGAGGTCATGTTGCAGCTGTACAGGACATTGGCTAGGCCACTTTTTGAATATTGCATGCAATTCTGGTCTCCCTGTTATTGGAAGGATATTGTGAAACTTGAAAGGGTTCACAAAAGATTTACAAGGACGTTGCCAGGGTTGGAGGGTTTGAGCTATAGGGAGAGGTTGAAAAGGCTGGGGTTCTTTTCCCTGGAGTGTCGGAGGCTGAGGGGTGACCGTATAGAGGTTTATAAAACCTTGAGGGGCATGGATAGGGTAAATAGACAACATCTTTTCCCTGGGTTGGGGGAGTCCAGAACTAGAGGACATAGGTTTAGGGTGAGAGGGGAGAAATTTAAAAGAGACCTAATGGGCAATTTTTTTCATGCAGAGGGTGGTTTATGTATGGAATGAGCTGCCAGAGGAAGTGGTGGAGGCTGGTACAATTACAATGAAGGGTCTGTTTCCATGCTGTACATCTCATTAACTCTATAATTCTATGACCACATCCTGTGAATGGATTTTAAAAAAGAGTCACTCTAAATCTAAGATCATCTACTTCAATTTCAATCCCAATTCATAGATTACGAAATTTGGGCACGAGGACAGAATGAGTGACTATCCCCTGAACGCATGTTATTCCTAATGAAAGGCTTTTGCCCAAAACGTCGATTCACTTGTTCCCCGGATGCTCCCTGACCTGCTGTGCTTTTCCAGCACCACACTCTCAACTGCATGTTATTCAAGGGTACATCCGGTAATTCACACTGAATTCAGACACTGAGTGAAATTAACAACCACATTTGTTTCGCGAGAAGAATGGGAAAGATGTGAAACCCACCATGTACTACTGGGGCGATTTAGCCACGCTCCGTAGGAACCATCTGACTTTTTGAACTCCAGTATTCTATTGTACCCTGAAAATAAAATGTCAGATTGAATACGCTTACTAAACCGATAATGGCATCAACTGTCTCCTTTATCTATATTACGCGGGTTTTTAGGAACCTATGCAGTAAGGGACAGTTATTGTTGTAAAATACTAGGGTCGATCAGCACTCTTAGGCTGCACACTATGAGCCAATGGCCTGAATTTGTCACCATCATATTGGAGATACAACAGTAACTCACTGATTCACCATTAATTAGAAGGATAGCTGATCTGATTCTCAACATCTATGCCAGTAGCTCTAATGCTCCCAGCCAACCAAAGAACATCTTTAAACTGAAAGATTCCAGTTCCACCTTTAGGGGAAAGAACTGCAGATTTGTACTTTGATTTGATAAAGGATGCCTTTTTTCCCTATTCAGGCTTGAAATTTAACGCACTGGGGCTAATACCATATTCAGATGCCCAATTTTAATTGACTACAGGAGCTGGGACATCATGTTGAGGTTAGACAGGACATTAGTGAGGCTTCTTCTGTAGTACAGTGTCCAGTTCTGGTTGCCCTGTTAGAGGAAGGATATTATTAAGCTGGAGAGGGTTCAGAGGAGATTGACCAGGATAGTGACGGGTATATAATGTTTGAGAGATAAAGAAAGACTGGTTTTGCCGGGATGTTTTTCATTGGAGTGTAGGAGGTTGAGGAGTGACCTAGAGGTTTATAAAATCATGAGGGATATATACAGGGTTAATGGCAAGTACCTTTTCCCTAAGATGGGGAGTTTCAAGGCTAGGAGGCATATTCTTAAGGTGAGAGGAGAGAGATTTAAAAAGAACATGAGGGGCAATTTTTTTTTTACACACTGTGTGGAATGAACTTCCTGAGGAAGTGGTGGATGTGGGCACAGTTAGAACATTTAAAACTCACCTGGTTAAGCAGGAAAGTTTTGGAGGGACATGGGCAAGGAACAGGCAGGTGGGATTGGTTTAATTTGGCATGATGTTCAGCATGGACTGGTTGAATGGGAGGGTCTGTTTCCAAGCTGGATGACTCTATAACAATGAGTGCTCACTCTGTAGCTAAAATATAAACATAACCATTTTGGTTAAACATCCAAATAGTGGAGACTCCACCTGCTTCGATATGTTGAATGGCTTCATCTTTCCTTTCAGCTTTCAGGTTGAGCCACTGCTCGCTTTTATCTAGATACCTAACAGCAAAGACAGTCGGTGACATGTACATTGATGTTTGCTCGGCGCACCCCTTGGGCTGTCGGATGAGCAGGTCGATTCCCTCTGGCGTTAAACAGTTCTCCACTGACTCTCCCATCATTTCACCTGAAGGAAAAAGAAGATGGAATGGGAAAGAAGCACTTTAGTCACTGAACACAGGAGCACCAGGGATCTTTCCAAAGACAGCATTGAAGAACAGCAGGCAGTTCCTGGAATTAAACGTTGGTAGTTCCTGAACTTGAACTCGCACTTGAGCAGACACATGCACCATCTGCAAACTGGTGTAATTCTCAAAGGCTCCCCCTTCGATAGCACCTTTCAACTCTGCAGCTTAGAAAGACAAGTTTCCCACCAAGTCACTTGACTATGAAATGTATCGGTGCTCTTTCACTGTCACTGGGTCAAAGTCCTTGAATTCCTTCCCTGAGCGTCTCTGGTTATCCTCCACCACAACAGCCCCTGAAGGTGGCTCACCATCGTCTTTCGAAAAGCAATTTTTATTTTTTTTGTAACAGCACAAATTCAGGCATCTCAGCCCAGCTAGGAGAGAGCGAGGACTGCCGATGCTGGAGAGTCAGAGTCAAAAAGTGTGGTGCTGGAAAAGCACAGCCGGTCAGGCAGCATCCGAGGAGTAGGAGAATTGACATTTCAGGCACAAGCCCTACGTTGCGAGCGTTCCTGATGAAGGGCTTATGCCCAAAACATTGACTCTCCTGCTCCTCTGATGCTGCCTGATCTGCTGTGCTTTTCCAGCACCACACTTTTCGAATCGCAGCCCAACTTTCCACGCCAACCAGATCTCACAAACTGAACCAGCCTTATCCCTCTAAACTATTCCTATTCACAGACCTGTCAAATGTCTTTTAAATGTTGCAATTGTACCTATTTCTAACACTTCCTCTGACAGCTCATTTCATACACATATCACCCCCTTTTTTAAATCTTTTTGCTTTCACCTTAAATCTCTGTCTTCTAGTTTTGGACTCCCCTACCCTGGGGAAAAGACCTTGGCTATCCCACCTTCTGTGTCCCCCTCATGATTTTATAAACTTCTACAGGATCACCCCTCAGCCTCCAATGCTCCCACCTACCTAGCATCTACTCATAACTCAAACCTTTCAGTCTCAGTAACATGCTTGCAGATTGTATTTGCACCCACATTATGAATAGGCAATAAATATTGTGCTTTCTCATGACATTTGTATGCCAGGGATTGACAAGTGTTGAGAAATAGTAATAATTGTGGGTTTCATCAAATGGAAGCACACCATAGAAATGTTGGGATTTTAAATGGTCTTGAGCAGGAAATAAAACAGAAAACATCTTCCAAACACAATGCACCATTCTTTTCCTCCCCAGCATCTGTATCACACTTTTGCTTTCAGCTAAAGTATAATTATTCTGCTATTAACACCTTCTCTGGCCCAATGCTTTATCTTTTCTTCACAAGCATCCCCACTGCCTTTGTTTTTAGGTTAGATTCCGTACGGTATGGAAACAAGCCCTTCGGCCCAACAAGTCTACACCGACCCTCCAAAGAGTAACTCACCCAGACCCATTCCCCACATTTAAACCTGACTAATGCACCTGACACTATGGGCAATTTCCCATGGCCAATTCACCTGACCAGCACATCTTCGGATTGTGGGAGGAAACCAGGGCACCCAGAGGAAACCCACACTGACACAGGGAGAATGTGCAAATTTCACACAGACAGTCGCCCGAGGTGAGAGTCGAACCCGGATCCCTGGCATTGTGAGGCTTGAGTGCTAACCACTGAGCCACCGTGCCACCCCAGGCCTGTGATACCTGTGATCTTTAATCACCCCTTCCCCTGACCTTCCGTTCTGTTCCACTTGTTCCTGCTCATGTTCAGCACAAAACCCTTCACTTTCTAACCTCTCTTCAGTTCTGAGGAAGATTCCTATTGGGCTCTCCATAATAGCTCCGTATCTCTCTGCACAGATGCTGCCAGGCTGATTGAGTTTCTCCAACACTTTTTGCTCTTAGTTTCAGGATGGTATGCCTTGGGAAAGGAAGAACTACAGTGGGACAAGATGTTGAAGAAAAGTTCACATAATCTTCAGTGATAGTCACAGGATAACCAATTGCAGATTTCCTTCTTCAAAGTAAGAGTGTGGTTTACCTCTGGCACGAATGTAAAGGTAGGAATTGGTGTCTGGAACCATGTTGGAAGGTATTTCTTCAAAGATCTCATAGGCACTCCTCCCTAATGATGATGAAGAAGATAAACAATTTCAGAAAGATGGTCATGGTGCAGCTTGTTAAAAATCACACAACACCAGGTTATAGTTCAACAGGTTTATTTGGAAGCACTAACTTTCAGAGCGTTGCTCCTTCATCAGGTGGTTGTGGAGTATAAGATCGTAAGACACAGAATTTATAGCAAAAGGGTTACAGTGTGATGTAACTGAAATTATATTTTGAAATAGATGTGGATTGTTTGTTAAGTCTCTCATCTTTTCTTCAAATAATGGTGCATCTTGGTTGACATAGACTCATAGAGATGTACAGCACAGAAACAGACACTTCAGTCCAACTCATTCATGCTGACTAGATATCCTAAATTAATTGAGTCCCATTTGCCAGCACTGGGCCCATATCCCTCCAAACTCGTCCTATTCATATACCCATCCAGATGCCTTTTAAATGTTGTAATTGTACCAGCCTCCACCACTTCCTCTGGCAGCTCATTTCATACACGTACCACGCTTTGCATGAAAACGTTGCCCCTTAGGCCCGTTTTAAATTTTTCCCTTCTCACCCTAAACCTTACATGATTTTCTTTTCTTAAGGCGAGGGTTCAGATGACGGCCGGGAGTGATCCCCATCCTGGCGCAGTATTTTACAGGAAGCAGGCGCGGGATTTATTGCTGCCGATTTCCCGCCACAAGGGGTTGGCGTCTCCGTAGCGCCACTGGAGCCGGTGACACTGCTGGGATTGCACCCTGAGGAAAGGATTCTGAGGAAAGGAAAGTGGGGGGGGTCACACCAGGAGCTATTAGCACCAAATCTTCCTCCTTTGCTGGCTGTGTTCAGGGCTCTCAATCCCAGAATGCTGGTAACATTCATTCAGCCTGATGCACAACTCATTGACTCTTCAATGACAACTTTAACACAATGGATGTGCCAGAGAGATGCTTTTCTGTTCGACTATGGAGTAAAGTTATTTATTGCGCATGCCCTAATGCTCACCATTTGGATTAATAGCAATGCTTCTTTCTTCTGTTTTCATCACCCCTTCTCCCTAGATGAGCAAAAGAATGGGCACAGCTGAGTGGAACAGAAATGAGGACGTCACATAACATAGACCTCATGACCTCCGGTATTGCAGCCTTGGCAAAGGTGACTTGGAATGGCTCTTCAGACATTACTCGTGCTAACTGATCTACATTGCCTTCTGGCCCAGCAATTTTAACATTCTTGTAATTCTTTTTAAATCCCTCCATGGCCTTTTATTTTATCTTTATTTCTGTAATTTCTCCTCCACTCCTATTAACACCCAATAGCACGCCCCCTCTGTAAAAGAAACACAGCATTTCGCCAATCCTGTATATCCCTGATTTGTGACTCCTCCATCATTGATGGAAGCTCTCAGATTTGTATGTTTCTTTGTATTGTTGCCTCTTGCCCTAAGGTGCTTCTTAAGACTTCAAAGTGGCAAATCATATGGTTACTTATCCTAGTACTGTATACCCTTCTGAGGGCCAGTGTCAAAATTAAGTTTTTAACCTCCTTTTGAGGAACATCTATACCCCTTTGGATGTGGTGGTTGACCTGAGGATCACAACACCCCAGGTAAAGGGGCAAAGATGAGAAAGAAATTCCTTCTGGGTAATCTCAGCCAGTGTGGGAATTGAACCCCTGCTATTGGCATTATCTGCATTAAAATCTCAGCCAGCTGAGCAGACCAGCCCATTGCTCTGGCAATGGAGCTGTAGAACATCTGGTTATTGTGTATTTCTTTCATGTCTGTTGCGATAGTTCATTCTTTCAGCATTTTTGCAGTGTGCCATCTTATTTATCTCAAATGCAACACAGTGAAAAGACTATGTGAAGTACATGTGACATAAATGTGCCTTGGAAGAGTTGCAAGTTAGATAAATCAATTTTGTTGACGCTCACTTTGAAATGTGCCAAAGAAATTTCATTTTCACATCAGCGACTTAAGGCACCAATGTTTAGACGCAACTGTGAAATAAATTAGATTCCCTACAGTATGGAAACAGGCCGTTTGGCCCAACAAGTCCACACCGACCTCCGAAGAGTAACCCACCCAAACAAATGCACCTAACGCCATGGACAATTCACCTGACCTGCACACCTTTGGATAGCGGGAGGAAACCCTCACAGACACGGGCAGAACATGCAAACTCCACAGACAGTCACACGAGGTGGGAATCGAACTCCCTGGCATTGTGAGGCCACTGAGCCACCATGCCACCCCAATTAAAGCGGGGATTATTATTTAAAGCTGTATTAGAGTCAGGTGGGCTGCTGGTGAGTTACAATGTAGCTGAAATGTTCATTTGTCTATGTTTCCAATTGACTATTCAGTCAATAGCCACTGTATGAGTGTAAGAATGAATGGGAACATGGTTGCAATAGCTTTAAACCAGCCTCTGCTAACACTCTCATCGAACATGTTCGTCAATAAAATCAAAAAATACTCTTGGGTCGTGAATTGGACAGGTCACAACCGTAAACATTTCAGTTCAAGGACCTTGCGTAATGACATTTTTCAGTTTGTTTCAGATCCCAATATTGATATTGGTGTTGCAATGAGAAATACAAATAAACACTTGCATGTAGAAGGCAGCTTTTATAACCTCAGGCTGCTCCATTGTGTACCACTGCCTGTGACATTTTGAACTGCAGCTACTGGTTTTAGGCAGTGTTCACAAACGTTCACGATTACATCAGCCCCCACCTCAACTGATGGGTGCCTTGTACTGTGTGTAGCTGTAACGTCATTTTGTTCTTCACTTCTCTATTCTGTAACTGAGGATTGTACCTCGGTCCTCAGTGCCTAAAATGGCACTGCAAGTGGTGACTTATAAACTTTTCACTGTATTCATTTGAGTACATGTGATAATAAAGCCAATTCAATTCAATTCAATTCAGCAGCACACTCCTTACCAGAACCTGCAACTGCATAGTAACAAGTGAGGGATAAAATGCTGGGGGGATACTACATTGGTTTTGAACAAGAGTAACACTGGACTTGGAACATTAACTCTGTTTTCCTTTCTCTACAGATGCTGCCCAGACCTACCAAGTTCCTCCAGCATTCTCTGTGTTTCTTTCAGTATACCATGTATTGCTTTTGTATAAAAATGAACAACTACTGCTCACCACCACTTTGAGGTTCTTTGTAATGGCGTCACTTATCATTCCTGCATTGCTGTATGCCACCACAGAAATTGGAATGGTGCCGATGGCTAGTGGGACAACAGAGAAGTAGATAGGATAGGCCGAGTTCGCTTGAACGATGACAGTTCTTGCATTTTTCTCGCCTGTGGCAGGACTGCAAAGGGAATCTACAGGCTTCATGTATATCTTGATCTGTTTGCAAGATAGATGTTGTTGGGTTAATATCAGGAAAGTGAAACAGTTACAGATCATGCATTCGCTCAATAAAGATATCCATTATCCATCTTTGCAAAGAGACTGAGCTCCAATTGCTTGCTGTACCAACTGGGACTGTACGATAAAGTTGTCATGGTCTTACCCAGACCATAGAACTGCTCTTTTGTGAGAAAGAGATGAACTGGGGTCATGGTTAATTGAGGCTCAGCATACTTCAGGTGAGGGGAGAGAATGGGAAGGAAATTCCTTTGTAGTAACCTCAGCTGCTACAGGAATTGAACACACTCTGTTGGTATCACCCTGCATTAAAAAAAAAACAGCTGGTTAGCCAACTGAGCTAACCAACCAGGCCTCCGCCTGTTCGGTGTCAGCTATTTCAGACTGAGGAATTCTAGATACAGTGCTGCTGTCTCCAGGTTAAAGTCTGTTGAGTCGACATCTCACATGGGTCTTGAAGCTAGTTCAGGTCACCACCATTGAAAAACATGACTTCCATTTCAAACGACTGGTGAAAGCTATGTTCTTAAATTTGTGATTAGTTTTAGAATCCCTACAGTGTGGAAACAGGCCCTTCACCCCAACAAGTCCATACCGACCCCCCAGACCAACTGGGACTGTACGATAAAGTTGTCATGGTCTTACCCAGACCATAGAACTGCTCTTTTGTGAGAAAGAGATGAACTGGGGTCATGGTTAATTGAGGCTCAGCATACTTCAGGTGAGGGGAGAGGATGGGAAGGAAATTCCTTTGTAGTAACCTCAGCTGCTACAGGAATTGACCCCACTCTGTTGGTATCACCCTGCATTAAAAAAAAAACAGCTGGTTAGCCAACTGAGCTAACCAACCAGGCCTCCGCCCATTCGGTGCCATTTGTGATTAGATTTAGAATCTCTACAGTGTGGAAACAGGCCCTTCGCCCCAACAAGTCCATACCGACCCTCCAGAGTGTAACCCACCCATTCCTCTAACCTACATTTACCCCTGAAGCAGGAAAATCGACGTTTCAGGCAAAAGCCCTTCATCAGGAATAGAGCTCTATTCCTGGTGAAGGGCTTTTGCCCAAAACATTGATTTTCCTGCACCTCGGATGCTGCCTGACCTGCTGTGCTTTTCCAGCACCATTCTAATCTAGAATCTGGTTTCCAGCATCTGCAGTCCTTGTTTTTACCTACATTTACCCCTAACCAATGCACCTAATCTGTGCATCCCTGAACACTGTGGACAATTTCCCACAGCCAATTCACCTGATCTGCACATCTTTGGACTGTGGGAGGAAACTGGAGCACCTGAAGTAGACGTGAGGAGAATGTACAAGCTCCACACAGACAGTCACCCGAGGCTGGAATGGAACCCAGGTCCCCGGTGCTGTGAGGCAGCAGCGCTGATCACCGAGCCACCGTGCCGTTCACAATCTATCTCGATCTCTATTGCTGCCTTTCACTTTGTTACACCCTACCTCAGCATTTTGCTGGTACCTTTATGCATCCTTGGGATAATGAGCAGGAGTAGTCCATCTGATCCTTCGAGCCTGCTCTGACACTCAGTAAGACCATGGCCGGTCTTTTTCATGGCCTCAGCTCCACTTACCCGCCCTCTCACTGTAACCCTTAATTCCTTGACTGTTTAAAAAAATTATCTATCCGAGCTTTAAAAACATTTACTGAGGAAACCTCAACTACTTCACTGGGCAGGGAATTCCACAGATTCACAACCCTCTGGCTGAAGAAGTTTCTTCTCAATTCGGTCCCAAATCTGCTTCCCCCTAATTTTACAGCTATGCTCTCTTGTCCTATTTACACCCGCCAGTGGAAACATTCTCGCTACTTCTATCTTATCTATTCCCTTCATAATTTTGTATGTTTCTATAAGATCCGCCCCTCAATCTTCTAAATTCCAATGAATATAATCCCAGACTACACAGTCACTCCTCATAAGCCAACCCCCTCAACTCCAGAATCAACCTGGTGAGCCTCCTCTGCACCCCCTCTAGCGCCAGTACATCCTTTCTCAAGTAAGGAAACCAAAACTGCCCGCAGTACTCCAGGTGTGGCCTCACCAGCACCCTGTACAGCTGCAACATAACCTCCATGCTTTTAAGTTCAATCCCTTTACTAATGAAGGACAAAATTCCATTTGCCTTCCTAATTACCTGTTGCACCTTCTGTGATTCATGCACAAGGACACCCAGGTCCCTCTGCACAGCAGCATGCTGCAGTTTTTTACCACACAAGGAATAGCTCTTTTTACTGTTATTCCAACCAAAGTGGATTACATCACGCTTATTAACATTGTACTCCATCTGCCAGACCTTTGCCCACTCACTTAAACTATCTATGGCCCTTTGCAAAGTCTCACAGTTCTCTGCGCACCTCGCTCTACCACTCACCCTCATGTCATCTGCAAACGTTGACACACTACATGTGGTCCCCAGCTCCAAATCATCTATGTAAATTGTGAATAATTGTGGTCCCAGCACTGTTCCTGAGGCACACCGGTAGTTACTAATTGCCAACCAGAACAGCACTCATTAATCCCTACTCATTGATTCCCAATGGTTAACCAATCTTCTATCCAGGCTAATACATTGCCTATAATGCCTTGCATCTTGATCTAATGCAGCAGCCTTTTGTGTGGCACCTTGTTGAATGCCTTTTGGAAATCCAAATAGACCATATCTACTGGGTCCCTTTTGTCCACCATCCTCATAAATGTCTTCATAGAATTCCAGTAGGTTAGTTAAACATGACCTGCCCCTCATGAACCCATGCTGTGTCTGCCTTGTGGGACAATCTCTATCGAGATGCCTTGTTATTTCTTCCTTGATTATAGACTCAAGCATTTTCCCCACGACAGAGGTTAAGCTAACCGGTCTATAGTTCCCCATCTTTTGTCTACCTCCTTTTTAAAACAGTGGCATCACATTGTCTGTTTTTTCAATCTGCTGGAACTGCCCCAGAGTCCAGTGAATTTCGGAAAATTACCAAATGTTAGTTTGCTATTTCTCCCACCATCTCTTTTAGAACCCTGGGATGCATTCCATCAGGGCCAGGAGACTTGTCTACCCTTAGCTCCATTAGCTTGCCTAACGCTATCTCTTCCGTAATAATGATTATTTCCAGGTCCTCACTTACTTTCATCTCTTTGTCAATCACTGGCATGTTATTAGTGACCTCCACTGTGAAGATGACACAAAATCCCTGTTCAATGCTTCAGCCATTTCCTCATATCCCATTACTATATTCCCCTTCCCATCCTGTAAAGGACTAATGTTTACTTTAGCCACTTTTTCTCATTGTATATATTTATAGAAACGTTTGCTATCAGTCTTTATATTCTGAGCTAGTTTATTCTCATAATCCAACTTACTTTTCTTTATAGCCTTTTGCTGGCTTTCTGTTGACCTTTAAAGCTCCCCCAATCTTCTAGGTTCCTGCTGATCTTGGTCGTGTTGTATGCCTCCTCTTGTCACTTTGATAGCCTCTTTTATTTCCTTAGACACCCATGGTAAATGACCCCTTTTTCCTACAGTCCTTCCTTTTCACTGGTATATCCTTTTGCCAAGCATTTTGAAAAGTTGCTTTGAAAATCCTTCACTGTTGGTCAACTGTTCCACCATAAAGTCTGCTTCCAGTCTACTTTAGCCAACTCCTCCCTCATATTGTTGGAGTCTCCTTTGTTTAAGGACAGAATGCCGGTACTGGATTTTATCTTCACCCTTTCCATCTGTTTTCTGAATTTAACCATACAGTGGATGTCTGAAAGTGTTTCACAGCCAAGAGCAGTCGCTGTTTTAATGTGGGCAACACTGTCGGCAGTTTGATTTTAGACATCTCGAGGCTGACTAGTGAATCTGCTCAGTGAGGTCACCTCTCAAACATGCCAACCTCTGTCACCTTGTAAGGACAAGGGCACCACCAACTGTGAGTTCCCCTCCAAGCCACATGCTATCCGCCATTCCTCGCTGGGTCAAAATCCTGGAATGCCCTTTTCCTGCTCCTCGGATGCTGCCTGACCTGCTGTGCTTTTCCAGCACCACTCTAATGCAGACTCTGTGCCCTTCAATTGTCAATATATCTACATCCCAAGGATTCTAGAGGACGGCTCATCCCTCCTTTCTCCACGGCAACCATGGATTGTCCAAAAAATGCCGGTCTGTCCATATCCCAGAGGTGATCAAAAGAGTGGTTCGGACACTGGAAAGAACACTCGGATCCTTTGGGAAGTGGATCTATCGGACCTTTATGCATTCTATCTGGCTGCCTTTTTAGTGAAATCCTCCCTCATTCAGCCTTCTATATATGTGGGATTATTTAACACTGTAACATTTTTCTGACATCAAGTCTTGTTCAAAGACCTCTGCCGGCCTTGCGAGCCTCCACTGTTTCCCAGCGAGCACAGCCTCAAGTATAAACATTCTTATCTTTGGTTTCCAAATCCCTTCATATCCTGTATCATCCTGGTTATCCCCACACTCTTCCTGCTTAATGTACTCCATCAGTTATGGGGTCTGGAGCAGACTCAGTGTTAACCTCCCCACTATCAGTACCATTAACTGCCTCAGCTCCAAATCTCTCAGCCAGTCTAATTCTCTTAAGGTATTCCTAAAAATCAGCGCGTTTTGACCAGGTTTTCTGTCATCTACCCTAATAGTGCCCTATTTGGTGTCGTGCCAGATCTTACTTTAAGCAAATGTAGCAAGTACAAAATATTTTTAATTAAAGAGCAAAAATCGCTAAGAAACTCAGATTAACAGTCACGGAGTTAATGGGGGGCATGAAGTATCACTGGGCTCAAATGATCAATTCTGCTTTTCTCCCAAAGATGTTGCCAAACCTGATGAGTTTTGAATCAGATTTTCTGCACACACAAATCTCAACCATTTCATTGACTTCTATTCCCAGATTAGCTCTCTCTCTCTCTCTCTCTGTTTTGAAATAATACCAAGATTAGCTACACATTTCCCAGTCAAATATTTGTAGAGGCTCTTACTATCTGTTTTCATATTACTTGCCTGCTTTCTCACTCTGTTTCCTATTCTTTCATGTTATTTTTAGTACTTCTTTGTTGTTTCTTAAAGATAATCCATGTCTCTGACACTAACAGGATTTTAATTTGATTGGTTCTTAAAGAGAATCCACGTCTCTTTCAATTTTGTATTATTCTCAACTTTATTGTTGAGAATGATGCATATTTCTCAAAGAGTGTTTCTCTCTCACAGTGATAAATCCTGCTAAGGGTTATTAACGAACGCTTCAAAGGTCTACCACTGCAGCACCACTGCTCTATCTTTAAGGAGAAAGTGAGCACTGCCAAATCCTAGCCACCAGACACCTGGAGGAAGAATACCTCATCTGCCACCTTGGGAACCTCCAATCACACAAGGTCAATGTGGATTTCACCAGTTTCCTCATTTCCCCTCCCCCCACCTTATCCCAGATCTAACCTTCAGCACTGCCCTCTTGGCCTGTCCTACCTGTCCATCTACCTTCCCATTAATCCACTCCATTTTCCTCTCTGACCTATCCCCATTATCCCCACCTCCGTCTACCTATCACATTCCCAGCTACCTCCCTGCCAGCCCCACCCCACTCCCATTTATGTCTCCACCCCCTCGACTCACAAGCCTGATGAAGGGCTTTTGCCTGAAATATCGATTCTTCTGCTTCTCCGATGCTGCCTGACGTACTATGCTTTTCCAGCACCACACTGCCCTACCTTTTAACTTACCTCCCTCATCATTTTAGCTAGCTCAGCATTGATGTCGACATATAGCTTGTAGTGAGAGTCATGTCTGGGATTTCCAGACATCATTTGCTCACTCTATGAATGGACAGAGATTAGGGGAGGTCTTTTGAGTTTGCCAGTACAACTGAACAGAACTATCTCACATCCGTTACACCTATATTTATGGGACTATCACGTCAATGCTAACGGTTACTTTCTGTTTTCAATCTTACCTCAATATCCTCAGCAAGGTAATTGTACAATATTGCTCTCACTTCCAATTGTTCATTTCTTTTGACCGAATATGGGAGCCTCAAATGTATGAAGAATGGCCGGAAGACTTTCATTTTCTTTGGCTCCGCAACACAAAAACCTGGAAATTAACAAAGACATGTCGAAATGTATGTGCACATATTTGGCGACCATTGTGAATGCCTCTTCTTGTATGCACACACTGCTGGAAGGAAGGTTCTTGCAGCTTGGCTGCTGGTGTTTCAGCATGAGCTGTTTTTCAGTGCTGGCTTACAATACGCCATCCTACATCAGGATCGGAGTAAGGGAGAAGCTCTTTACATTGGTGGAAGTTGCTGTTTTAGAAATAACCTCTTGCTGAAAGTAACTCATACAGCCAAATTGCCTCATCTGACTTCCTGTTGCTGGGCTGCATGCACATTCTGCCAAAAGTCAGATGTTCTCCAAATACTTGTCCCACAAGAAAGCTCCTTCAAAGTCCGTAAGTCTGCACAACTGAGGTTGACCTGTAGTCAAGCTTATGAAAACATCAGTGACAACAAGCTGGCGATCCTTTTTACATTGCCCCAAAATGAATGGAAATAAAATGGGCCAGATTGGACATCGGTGTTGCACATTTGAGCTGAGACTAGAATTGTCAAGATTAGTGTGGTGCTGGAAAAGCTCAGCAGGTCAGGCAGCATCCAAGGAGCAGGAAAAATCGGCATTTTGGACAAAAGTCCTTTTTCCAGCACCACTCTAACCTTGACTCTTATCTCCAGCATCTGCAGTACCCACTTCTGACTAGAATTGTCAGCTATCTCAAACATGCAATGTGTGCCCCGATAAATAGAATCCCAGCCGTGGAAGCAAGCCATTTGGACTGTCGAGTCCAAACTGACCCTCCGTAGAGCATCCCACTAACACCCACCCCTCCCCCAACCTTCTCCCTGTAACCTTACATTTGCCATGGCTAACCCACATAGCCTACACATCCCTGAACACAGTGGGGCGATTTAGCATGGTGAATCCACCTAATCTGCAGGCCTTTGGACTGTAGGAGGAAACTGGTGTACCCACATGAAACCCACGGGGAGAACGTGCAAACTCCACGCAGACAGTCATAAAAAGTCATAGAGATGTATAGCACAGACACAGACCCTTCGGTCCAACTCGTCCATGCTGATCAGTCACCTGAGGGTAGAATTGAACCTGGGTCCCTGGTGGTGTGGGGCCAGAACTTAAAATCTCACTGTAGACCACACTGCAGAGCTCAACATTGAAGGAGTGAGTACATTAATTCAACACTAACACCGTTTCACAAACTTATGTCAGAGTAGCCATACACTTTACCTTTGTTCCTAAACATGCCAACCGCCTGAATTTCCCAAGTTGTGATGGAATCCGGAAGGTTGAGGACCAACCTGGAAATACACGAGAATGTACATGAATATCTGAAAGGTTGGATATGGGAGGACAAAAGGTGATGCCCAAGTGTCGATTGTTGGAGGTTAAAACTCTCAGAGTTACTGTGCAGTATTGAACAGAATTTAGTAAGCAATGCTTTTGAATGCTGAGTTGGACCATGGCAGCTTACTGGAGAGCAAGCTGTTCCGTTCAACATTGAATGGGGTCTCGTCTGATCTCGGAAACTAAGCAGACTCAGGCTTGGTTAGTACTTGGATGGGAGAATGCCTGGGAATACCAGGTGCAGTAGGCAGTGGGCAGCACGGTGGCACAGCGCCTAGCACTGCTGCCTCACAGCACCAGAGACCCGGGTTCAATTCCCGGGTTTGCACATTTTCCCCGTGTTTGTGTGGGTTTCCTCCGGGTGCTCCGGTTTCCTCCCACAGTCCAAAGATGTGCAGGTTAGGTGAATTGGCCATGCTAAATTGCCCGTAGTGTTAGGGGAAGGGGTAAATGTAGGGGTATGGGTGGGTTGCGCTTCGGCGGGTCAGTGTGGACTTGTTGGGCCGAAGGGCCTATTTCCATACTGTAAGTAATCTAATTTTCCCTGCATAGCAAGGTGGAAATGAACTGACTTTCAGCATTGCAATTTACAACTGGAGCGGGCATCATAGATATTTTTAAGCAATGACACAGCTCTGCAGCAGTTGGGACTTGATCACACACTGACTGGCCCCGAGGGAAGACACTGCCACTACATCACAATAGCCCTCCCATGGGAACTCATACAATGATAACGATGACACTAAATTAGAATGAAACTGTTGGAATGAACTGCCACAGACAAGTTAATCAATCACGCCTACCCTCCAAATTCTCTGTCAGTAATAATGACTGGGATGACGAGGAGACCAAACACGAAGAGATGATAGCATATTGTAAGTGCCAAATACCATCACTACACATAACATAGACAGGAAGAGACTTTAGCCCTTGTTGGAGGGGTCAGTTACCCAGGGGGACATCGAGTTAAGTTAAAGGGCTGAAGTATTAGAGGAAAAACTGCTTAACTGCCTGTGAGGAGAAACCTTTTCACCCAGAGGGTGGTGGGAAAGTAGACTTTACTGCCTGTGAGGGTAGCAGAAGCAGAAAATCTCAATGTTGAACACGTACTTAGAGATGCACTAATGATGCCAAGGTATTTTAGACAATGAGCCAAATAGGATTAGAACAGTTAGGCGGTTGTTTCTGACTGCTGCAGATGCAATGGGCAGAATAGCATTTTTCTGCAATGTACATCTCTTTGTATCTCTATGGAGGAGGGGCTGCAGGAAAGGCTGGGGAGAAACACTCATGGTCACATGTGGAAGTGAACTGGAATCCAGGAGGCTGTGTCAGATTGAAGGTCTTCGAAGAGGGAAAGTTCATTGGAGACCTGATGCTGGTGCGTTGAGACAGAGGTATCGGGTTTATGTTCCCTCCTCCTCCCGCTAACAGTGGTGATATTAAAAGTTCCAGACCCGTCTATCAGTGATGAGAAATGGGGGGGGCAATAAATGTGACCTACTATTGGGGAAGGTGGAGGGGACATGAATGGTGGCCAACGGTTGAGGTCAGGACAGTGCAAAATAGTTGCTATGGACAAAGTGACCTTGGACAGCATGAATGTGAGTGAATTGAAAAATCCTGTGTATTAATTTATTTTAAATTATGTGTTGGGAATAGCTAACAAAATATTTCACATTGATATACATGTTCAAATGTTGCATTCCATCATTTAAATTGAAATGTGAATGGACATAAGTTATATGATGATGAAACGTTAACTCTTTTGATGATTAGGCTACAATTAAACTGAAGCTTCTCAGCCAAGCACTTTCAGAGCAATGGCACAGAATACAGAAACTGAATTGAACAGAAACTTGCAACAAATCAAATATGCAGGAGATGCGTATTTCCATCGATTTCTACAGATTTACAGAGAATACAAAGTGCGGAAACACATCATGGGTCTGCGCCATTGTGCAAGCTCCGTGGAACCCTCTTCCCAATGTTCTTCAGCTAACTGGGTGATCGCGGCTTTCCATCCCCAAATGTTAACCCACTTCCTGGGTTCTGTGCCCAAAGGCATCTGTGACCCATCATGTCATGATGCCCTCCATGGTCAGGACAAAGAGGTTGTTCCTGAATCTATTCCAACCAGAATGGTGATGGAACTTTCGATTATCTCATCAGTTTATTCCACTGCAACCAATAGACCCTATATTGACTTCCTCCCTGCCACACCCTCCTTTCCCCACAGTCATGTTGGTAATGCACTTATCAATGAATATTATAGTGTCAAACTCTGAATTTCAAATGCAGGTCTAAACAGGAATGTCTCACTTTTCTCAGCTTGAACGTTGAAACTCAATATTCCTACCACATTATGAATGCACATTTCTTGACTACATTGAGACCATCATTATTTGTCCTTTTTTTCTCTTATTCTTGATTTGGAACTGTGAGTTGAAGTTCGGATTTGAACTTTAAACTGCAGCTTGTTTTTTTCTTTAAACAAAGGAGAGAACAAAAGACGGGTGCTTGCTGCTTGGGGATTGGCCTGGAAATATAATGTAGGTTTATTACTGCTCAAAGAACACTGTAGATGAATTGGTACTATGTGGTGATGGTCAGGGAACTCAAGCTGGATGTTGAATTGGCCAATTATGGGAGTTCTGGTGCTGGCTAGCCAATCACAGGGAATGTCATAAAAGAAAGAAAAAAAAAGGCTGAGCTTTATTTGACTGGGCTTTGAACATGATGCTGTGTTGCTTTGTGAGCTGTTGAGCTGCTTCCTTTCCTTTGCACTCTTTAGTTACTGACTTGTTGAAAGTCCTGAGAAAAGAATGTCAGTGCACAAGAAATCAGGAAATGTCTCCAGATGTCTGCGGATTCTGTTTCCAAAGGCCAGTGACTTCAGAATTCAAGCAAGATACAATCCTACAAGCCTGTAGCACAACCCAGCAGATTTCATGAAGGCTTGGTATCCACCATTAAAATGGATATCACCCCAGCAATTTAGGATTCATTTATTTAAAAAATATTATCCCTAATGTCTGTCTGTTGGTGTGAGCATGGGGAGTTATGTTTAAAGAAGATTGGGCTTAGATCATAAATATTAATTTGATTGTCTTGTAGTCCATCTGTTGAAAAGGGAGGTGCTGGAAAAGCACAGCTGGTCAGGCAGCATCTGTGGGCTGGGAGAGTCAACGTTTCGGGCATAAGCCCTTCATTGACTCTCCTGCTCCCTGAATGCTGCCTCACCGGCTGTGTTTTTCCAGCACCACCCTTTTTGACTCTGACTCTCCAGCATCAGCCATCCTCACTTTCTCCTTGTAATCCAACTGTGTTCTGCAGAACTTGCATTCTTAATAATGAACTGTTAATATTTGTTTAAGTTACAAAACGGTTGTCCAACATTTAATATTTAATAAAGGTCTGATGAGGAAAATTGAGCAATTTTGAGGGTTGTTAAATATTTAAATTCCATTGTGTTGCCAATCCAGTGATAGCGAGGCTGATTTGGTGTGGCTTGCTATCCTTGCGAGGTAAAATCTGGATCTGCTATCCCAGAGGCAAGGACCACATGACATCCCACTGAATTCGATATCACCCAATGAACAACGTGCATTTCCAAAGTTTTTCTGGGATGTCCATGACCTTTTGGGATATCTGAGGGCATATTTTAGCCAGGGAAGAGCTTGTTAATGAACAGTCACCATTGTAGTGTTGGGAAAACAGGGAATCATATACAACTGAACTAGCATCATTTATTCTAGATAGTGGCAAGCAGTTAAACTCGCCGCCAGTTGTGCCTCAGAAACCCGCACGTTGAGAAATATTGATTATTAATCTTACTTATTCTCTCCTTTCCTCAAACCGGAATAGGTTCTCCATTGCCAGGTCTGCGGGAAGTTGCTACGAATGCGGACACTGGACTCATCAAAGAAGTCATCTTCATAATCTCCCGCAGCTGAATAACAACAGAAGGTTCTGTGGTGTCATTTCAAATTTTGGAAAATAGCTCGAGCAAGTATATTCCACTGAATCTCAAATGCAATCTGCCCAACTTGCTCAGACAAATAACAGAAATAATTTTTGTGTTTGCAAAGACAGTTCAAGGGGGGAGGTGCCGGGGGAAAGCAGTTGCATGCATTCTGATTGATGTTTATGCAATATTTTAAAACATTGAGTGGACAGCCCCTAATTCATCTCTCGCGATATTAATTCTACTGAATTCTCCGGCGACATTCCTCACAATAACTCACTCAGTTGTGGGGGAGCAGTGTGAAATGGAAGTGTTCAGGAAATAGGATGGGCCCAGTGATTTACTGTGGTGCTACCTTCTTCCCAAAACCTGACAGAATTCTCATGTTACCACACCCTAATTGTAGCTCTTTCTGTTTTCCCCTCCATAGGCCTGATAAACATTTCCAGCTGTGTCTGTTCTAACAGTGGCACCCAGAGTGATTGGCTATTGCCTAACATATTGCAATTACAACAGATCAGTTTCCTTAGCATTCCTGAATGCCTGTCTTGCCCCTTGCTTACTCTCCAGGCTAAATATGGGTAGCTCCCCATTTATTTGCTTTATTGATGATCACTTACTCCTTCCCACCAGGTCCACCTTCTGTGACTGGTTCTTCCTCAGTTCCACAGCAAAGTCACAGCAGGTGAGAAACGCCTTTCTGCATTCTTCCTCTTCGATGCGTTTTGCTCGTTCTCCGCAGGCAGTCTTCATTGGAATTTCAGTCATCCCATCCGTACAGCACTTCCTTAGGCTGCTGTTGGTATAGTGGCTTACTGTATACGATAAAAAGAGGCAGACAAATGAGATGCTGCAATGAGTATGCATCAGGCTCTGCATTTCAAACCACAGAGAGTGTCGCACTCACTGGAACTCTGCCTGTAGACAAAGGCATTCCCGCGTGTATCAATGTAACATTAAAAGGCGCAATATACACGTATCAACAGACTCAAGATCAGCTTCTTCCCCGCTGTTCTGAATGGCCCTCTCAAATTTTAAATTTAATGTTGATCTGTGCACCTTCTCGCTTATTTAACAGATAATGTCAAATAGAGTCATAGAGTCATAGCACAGAAACAGACCCTTCCGTCCAACTCACCCATGCCAACCAGATATCCTAACCCAATTAGTTCCATTTGCTAGCACTTGGCCCATATCCCTCTAAACCCTTCTTATTCATGTATCCATCGAGATGCCTTTTAAATGCTGTAGTTGTACCAGCCTTCACCACTTCCTTTGGCAGCTCTTTCCACACATGCACCACCCTCTGGGTGGAAATGTTGCCCCTTAGGTCCCTTTTAAATCTTTCTCCTCTCAACCTAAACCTATTTAGTTCTGCAGTCCCCCGCCTCAGGGAAAAGACCTTGTCTGTTTACCCTTTCCACGCCCCTCATGATTTTATAAACCTCTGTAAGGTCGCTCCTCAGCCTCTGACGCTCCAGAGAAAATAGCCCCAGCTTATTCAGCCTGTCCCTATAGCTTAAACCCTCCAACCCTGGCAACATCTTTTCTGAATCTCCACATTGTTAATGCACGATGATCCGAAGCGGTAATTTTAGCTTTGGTAAATTTTAAAAAATGATTAATATCAAATTGATCGGCTGTTATGTACCACATCTGATTTCCCGACTTATAAAAGTAAATTGAAGGCAATATTAGATGCTGTGCTTAATGTTCTTTCAAGTATATACAAATTGTTAACAGGAGGAGGCCCTGCTGCTCCCCAAGCCTTCTGCACCATGCAGTAACAACACAGCTGTTCTGATTGGGTCCTCAGCACCACTCTCCATATCCCAAACCATTCACTTAATCATAAAGCAAATTAATATTGTGTAACTCAGCCTTGAATATATTCATGATTCGGAGATGCCGGTGTTGGACTGGGGTGTACAAAGTTAAAAATCACACAACACCAGGTTATAGTCCAACAGGTTTAATTGGAAGCTAGTGTGCTTCCAATTAAACCTATTGGACTATAACCTGGTGTTGTGTGATTTTTAACTTTGAATATATTCAACCAACTAACCTCAACTGCTCTATGGCAACGAGTCTCTGAGAGAGAAAAAACACACATTTTCTCCCACTTTGGGGCATCATGGTGGCTCAGTGGTTAGCACTGCTGCCTCACAACGCCAGGGACTTGGGTTTGATTCCAGCCTCGGGTGACTGTCTCTGTGGAATTTGCACATTCTCCCCGGGTCTGCGCGGTTCTGCTCCACGTGCTCCGGTTTCCTCCCACAGTCCAAAGCTGCGTAGGTTAGTGAATTGGCCATGCTAAATTACCTGCAGCGTTCAGGGATGTGTTCGTGAGGGGTAAAATGTACAGTGATTGGATAGGGGATTGGGTTTGGGTGGGATACTCTTCGGAGGGTCGGTGTGGACTTGTTGGGCCGATGGGCCTGTTTCCACACTGTAGGGGTTCTTTCTATGATTCTCTCTCTTAAATGGTAGGCCTCAATTTTCCAAATTGTCATCTGCTGATTTTACAGCCTCTCTCTCATTTTTCTAAAGTCCGATAGGCATCAGAACAGCTCTCTTAATGTTTCCTCATAAGACTGCAATTTAATCACTGGGATCAATCAATTGAACTCTCTATGAACAGCTTTTAATGTGATTCCACCTTTTCTTCAGTGTGAAGACCTAAACATTACTCTCAATACATTCAAACTAAAATCCCATACAACTGGAAAACTGCAAGAGAAAAATAAAAATTTCCCTGCTTTTGTTCTCGATACACCTCAAACTAAACACTGACATTCTACTAACCGCCTGAATCACGTGCTGCAGCTGCATTCCAAGTCCCTTGCTCATACTATAGGAGATAATGTATTGATGTGGATGGAGAACTGGTTTGCAGACAGGAGGCAGAGAGTTGGAATAACAGGCAGACGGTGATCAGTGGGGTCCCACAGGGTTCAGTGCTGGGACCTCAGCTGCTCACAATATACATTAACAATTTGGACGAAGGAATTGAAAGCAATGTCTCCAAATTTGCAGACAGCACTGAGCTGGGTGGCAGTGTGTGCTGTGAGGAGGATGCTAAGAGGCTGCAGGGTGACTTGGACAGGCTGTATAAGTGGACAAATACTTGGCAAATACAAAATAAAATGGATAAATGTGAGGTTATCCACTTTGGTCACAAAAACATCAAGGCAGGTTATTATCTGAGTGGTTTAGGAATAGGTGAGGTGCAACAAGACCTGGGCATCATGGTGGGGCAGTCATTGAAGGTTGGCGTGAAGGTGCAGCAGGCAGCGAGGAAAGCTCATGGCATGCTGACCTTCATAGCGAGAGGATTTGGAATTAGGGATGTCTTGCTGCAGTTAGACAGGGCCTTGGTGAGGCCACACCTTGAGTATTGTGGGCAGATTTGGTCTCCTAATCTAAGGAAGAACATTCTTCCTATTGAGGAGTTCCAGCGAAGTTTCACCAGCCTGATTCCCGGGATGGCAGGACTGACGTATGAGGAAAGACTGGATCAACTGGGCTTGTATTCAGTGGAATGTAGAACAATGAGGGGGAATCTCATGGAAACATACAAAATCCTGATGGGACTGGACAGGCTGGAGGCGGGAAGTATGTTCCCGATGTTGGGCAAGTCCAGAACTAGGGGTCACAGTCTAAGAATAAGTGGTAGGACATTCAGGGCTGAGATGAGGAAGAATTTCTTCACTCAGACAGTTGGGAACTTGTGGAACTCTCTCCCACAGGAAGCTGTTGGGGCCAGTTTATTAGATATATTCAAGAGGGATCTGGATGTGGACCTTGCAGCAAAAGGGATCCAGGGACATGGAATGAAAGCAGGAGTGGGATACTGAGATTACACGATCAGCCATGATCGTACTGAATGGTAGTGCAGGCTCGGAGGGCCGAATAGCCTACTCCTGCACCTACTTTCTATGTTTCTATGTTTCTACTGATTCATCTACCAGGCCACCCAGAACACGCTGTATCACGAAGTGTTGCTGTCTCCCTGTATTCTATTGGTATGCTACTTTCCTGTTCCTCATCAAAAAGGGACAAGTTCATCTTTTGCCCACACTGTCATCTGCCTCCCAAGTGTGTTGCCACTCATCAAAGATATCAAAATCCCTTTGCAAACTCCTCAAATCCTCTTCACAATTTAGTTTCCTACTTACATTTATGTCATCAGTAGAATTCTGAAACTGACATTCTCTTCCTTCATCCATGTCATTGGCGTAGTTCGTAAATAGCTGTGGCCCTGACCTTGATCCCTGTGCCACTAGCAAAAGCTTGCCAGTCTGTAAGTGAGCCATTTATCTGTGCTCTCAACTTCCTATTAGAAAACCCATTCTTTTCCATGCTGACATGTTAGCCCTACATCATAAGCTCTTTATTGTGTTTAATAATATTTAACGTCACACTTTTTGAATGTCATTCAGAAATACAAGTTCACTTTTTCCCCTTTATCCACCTTGCTTCTATTAAATTAATCAAACATAGAACATAGAAATAGAATAATACAGCGCAGAACAGACCCTTCGGCCCTCGATGTTGCGCTGACCTGTGAACTATTCTTAGCTCGTCCCCCTACGCTCTCCCATCATCATCCACATGCTTATCCAAGGATTGTTTAAATCTCCCTAATGTGGCTGAATTAACTACATTGGCAGGCAGGGCATTACTCGCCCTTACCACTCTCTGAGTAAATAACCTGCCTCTGACATCTGTCTTAAATCTATCACCCCACAATTTGTAGCTATGCCCCCTCGTTCAAGCTGATGATTTCACTATTGTCAGATGAGGATGACTCTACCTGATGATATTATGATACCTACAAGTCCCACCATTACGTCTTTAACAAGAAATTCTCACAGTGTTCTTTGGAGCTAAGTTGCATTAACTTGCCTATTGTTCCAAAGTTATTGTTCCTGCCTTGAATAAAGGTGTAACATTAACCATTTTCGAATCTGCCGTGACTTTTCCATAATGTGAGGAATTTTTGAAGATCACAGCTAATGGATCTCCTATCCATTGTCTTTTACCACTCAATGATCAAAACTATGGGAGTTGTGAACCTTTAGTTCTAGTAGTTTTCCCAGATCCTTTCCCCTGTGATAATAACTGTTTTAATTTCCTTCTGATATTGAGGTTGTACAGGACATTGGTGAGGCCTCTTCTGGAATACTGTTTCCAGTTCTGGTCACCCAGTTATAGGAACAATATTATGAAGCGTGAGAGAGGTCAGGATGTTACCAGATATTGAAAGTTTAACTTATAGAGAAAGGCTGAGACTACTTTCACTGGACCACGAAAGGTGACCTTACAGAAGTTCACAAAATGGAGGGGATCCAAGATGGCGGAGTCCTGGTAGGATCGCGTCTGCTGGGTTCCGCGTTGCAACACCGACCTGAGAGAGCCAGAACCCATCCAAAGCACTTTACTGTGCATAAAAATACAGTACAGGAGCTGGAAACCTGAAAAATCTTACTTACCTTTGTCCTTGCAGCTGGAAGAATGACAAAGAAAGGAGGGAGTTCACCTGGGACCGGGGCCATGGCCCAGCCCTCTGAAGCAGAGGGCTTGCTTGCTCACCACACCCTGATTGAGGAGCTGGCCAAATCTCGCGAGATCCTGGGGAAGCAGATCCAGGGAAAAAAAAATCAAAGAGAAGCTGGCTCCTATATCTGCTACGCTGCAAGACCTGGGTAAAAGGGCTGATGAGCTCAAGCACCAGGCTGCAGGGGTAGAGGCAGAGACTGACTCCTCCCAGAGCCGGATTGAAGCCCAGGTCCGGGGTCTGTTGGATCTGGTAGACGATCTCAAAAACAGGAGCAGAAGAAAGAACCTGCGCGGTGTTGGCATACCAGATGGGGCGGAAGGTGAGCGGCCGGTGGAGTTCTTTGAGAAGTGGTTCCCAGAGTTCCTTGGTTTGGAAGCTCAGCAGGGAAGGATAACAATTGAAAGATTCAAAGTTTGGGAGAAGATTGGTAGCTCGGGTGCTCGTTGTTGTGGTTCTGTTCGCCGAGCTGGGAATTTGTGTTGCAGACGTTTCGTCCCCTGTCTAGGTGACATCCTCAGTGCTTGGGAGCCTCCTGTGAAGCGCTTCTGTGATGTTTCCTCCAGCATTTATAGTGATTTGTACCTGCCGCTCCCGGTTGTCAGTTCCAGCTGTCCGTTGCAGTGCCTGGTATATTGGGTCCAGGTCGATGTGCTTATTAATTGAATCTGTGGATGAGTGCCATGCCTCGAGGAATTCCCTGGCTGTTCTCTGTTACTACTATGATAGGACAAGCCAAAACAGAGAACAGCCAGGGAATTCCTAAAGGCATGGCACTCATCCACAGATTCAAATCAATAAGCACATCGACCTGGACCCAATATACCGACAACTGCAGCGGACAGCTGGAACTGACAACCGGAAGCGGCAGATACAAA
>NC_057746.1:18668625-18679806 GCF_004010195.1 Chiloscyllium plagiosum | reverse complement strand
AAACAGAGAACAGCCAGGGAATTCCTCGAGGCATAGCACTCATCCACTGATTCAATCAACAAGCACATCGACCTGGACCCAATATACCGACCACTGCAACTGACAGCTGAAACTGACAACCGGAAGCGGCAGGTACAAACCACTATAAATGCCGGAGGAAAGATCACAGAAGCGCTTCACAGGAAGTTCCCAAGCACTGAGGATGTCACCTAGACAAGGGACGAAATGTCTGCAACACAAATTCCCAGCTCGGCGAACAGAACCACAACAACAATTGAGAGAGCCCACCGGATCGCATCACAAAAGCCAGGTGTGGATCAGTGCCCACGCTCTGTCCTGGTGAGGTTCCATTATTATAAAGACAAGCAGAGGGTCATGGAAGCCTCTAGAGTCCAGAGGAGGGACCCGAGGACATTGGTATGTGGTGGCTCCAGGGTCGAGTTTTTTCAAGACTTCTCGGCGGCAGTGGTCTGGAAAAGGAAGCCCTACGACGGCATCAAGAGGAGATTGAGAGAGCTTGGGATCCAGTATTCTTTAAGATATCCAGCTGTGCTTGGGATCAATCATAATGGAGAACTATTATGATTGATAGTTCAGAGAAAGTGTAGAACTTTGTGGATGCGCTGACTTTAGTCAAACGGCTGAATAGGCGCAGAGGGCAGAGCTGTTCAGGTTTGATTTTCTTTAGCAAGGACTTGGTGGAGTCTCCTCTCTGGTAATAAGTTGTG
Source organism: Chiloscyllium plagiosum (assembly GCF_004010195.1). Classification (NCBI taxonomy): domain Eukaryota; kingdom Metazoa; phylum Chordata; class Chondrichthyes; order Orectolobiformes; family Hemiscylliidae; genus Chiloscyllium; species Chiloscyllium plagiosum. The sequence continues at coordinate 18,679,078 of NC_057746.1, read as the reverse complement.
TGAAATGATGTCCGGGATGGATAGAGTATTTTTTTCCTAATTTCTAAGTTATGTTAAGGGATGGGTGATATATTTATTTTTAGTTCACATGTCTATAGTACTAACCTTGCTCTTGGGTTTTGTTTTTTCTCTACTGGGTGATTGGTGCATGTGGCGCGACCCTAGCTGGTAGGTGTTGAGAGGGCGGATGGGATGGTTAGTAGGGTTGTAGGATGTGTAGGTACCCCCTTTGAATAGGGGATAAATTTCTCCAATCAGTGCCTTTGGCGATTTTATTTTGTTTGTTCTGTTTTTGCTGGATATAGTTTTTATAAGTTTTGGAGATTTGTTGGATGTAGTTATTTTAGTCCGTGTAAACTTTGGGTTCTGTGGATTATTTTGCATTAAAGCTCAGCAACCTGTAGTTTGGATTCTTCCTCTCTGGAGTCTAGATGGTGCTGTGGAAGGTTATGGCTAAGGATGTGTTTAAGTGGTGCACCTGGAATATTAAGGGGTGTCAAAGGGGCTCATCAGCCCTTTTACCCAGGTCTTGCAGCGTAGCAGATACAGGAGCCAGATTCTCTTTGAAGGTACTTTCCAGCCTTAAAAGGGAGAGGGTGGATGTTGCCTTATTACAACAAACACACTTGGATGATGCAGAGCATTTGAAGCTGCAACAGAATGGGGATGACCGGATTTATTTTTCATCTTTCAATATGAGGAGTAGACGGGTGGCCATTTCAGTTGGAAAGAATCTCCCATTTAAGTTATTAGAGGGCATTAAAGACACACACGGGAGATTTGTATTCCTTAAAGCTTTGATACGTGAGGAAGAGTATAGGATATTAAATTTTTAATGGCAGGTGTCCCCCGGCCCACCCCCTTAAATTCTTGACAGACGCACCTCCTAGGCTGGTTAACTTTGCACCTCAACATATCATCGTAGGATGGGATTTTGATTATTTCACAGACCCTGTGGTAGACAGATTGCCCAAAGGCCCACTGATATCTTCTTTGCAATCTAAACAATTAAGGGTGCTGAATTGGGGTTGGCAGATATTTGGAGGCACCTTTACCCTACTGACAGGGACTTCATGTTCTTTTCGAACCCACATAAATGCCATACCAGGACTGATCTTTTTTCTGACCCCTGGGCTGGGCTCGGTGGTGTCACGTACAATTGGCAATATCACTATTTCTGATCATGCCCCAGTGTATTTAATGGTGAAGAGTAAGGATACAGTGATAGGATCAAGGCACTGGTGACTGGACTCCTTCATCCTTAAGGATAGAAAGTTTATTGAATTCTTTTTGAGTGGGTTCAGGGCTTTTTTAGACATTAATTCAGGCTCAGCCTGTAGCCCATCCATCATTTGGGAAACAGCTAAAGCCCATGCTAGGGAGTTGGTTATTTCCTATTCAGCCAGTAAGAAGTGGCAGACAGGCGAACAGCAGCGCTTGCTCGAGACGTGTCTGAAAGTAGCTGAAAAGGCAGACTTTGACAGGCCCTCGCTGGTTAAACTTCAGAGGATCACGGCGCTCCGGCCTACACTGAACCCGATGCTCATATGGACAGCCAAGAAGGAGCTTACACTGGCAAGTCAAAGGCTGTTTGAGCATGGGGATAAGCCGGGCAAGTACCTCGCATACCTTGCTAGGAAAAGGAGCGACTCCCAAGTCATTACCTCGATCAGAGAAGACACTGGAAATTTGACCTACGATTCTAAAAGGATCAATGCAGCATTGCAGAAATATTACTCTGAATTGTACCAATCTGAGAGCTGTGAGAGTGGACGGGTTAGAATGGAGTCTTTTTTTCCGAGATTGACCCCTGAACATGAGTCTCTCCTCAATGCCCCGTTGTCAGAACAAGAGGTGCAGGAGGCTGTGAAGCAGCTCCAGGATGGAAAGGCGCCTGATCCTGATGAGCCTCCCAGTGAGGGATCGGTACAGGGATTGGTGATCTCCTTAGATGTGGAAAAGGCATTTGACAGGGTCGAGTGGCCAAAGCTTTTTCATACTTTGAAGTGGTTTGGCCTGGGAGGGACCTTCATCAAGTGGCTGGAGGCTTTGTCTAGTGATCCTGTTGCAGCGGTCCTCACCAAGGGTGTACGGTCAAGCAATTTTAATATTTGTAGGGGCAGTCGACAGGGCAGTCCCTTGTCACCATTGCTTTTCACATTGGTGATCGAATCAATACGATCAAGGCAATACGCAGGGATCCCAATATAACCGCTCCAGAAGTGGAAATCAAATCACATAAGATTGCACTGTATGTGGATGATGTTCTCGTCTTCTCAAACCCCACAGTCTCGGTGCCACACCTGATGCAATACATCAATCTATTTAGTGGCTTCTCAGGTTATAAGATCAATTTTGCAAAGTCAGAGGCCCTGCCCATGGGTGGTCTCCCGAGAGCGTCCGATCCTGAGGGCGGATCTCAGTTCCCCTTTTAGATGATTGCAGGAGGGCTTTCTCTACGTAGGTATATTTATAGTCCCATTTTTTATCAGCCATTTAAAGCCAATTTTGCCCATGTATTCGACAGAATCAAGCAGGACCTTCGTAGATGGGAGGTGCTTCTGATCTCTTGGTTAGGTCGAATGGCCCTCATTAAAATGAACACTCAGCCCTGCATGTTGTATTCTATGTGAAGGCTTCCTCTGCTTTTTACGAAGCAAATATTTAGAAGACTGAATGGCTGGTTCAGTTCTTTTTTCTGGTATCACAAGCGACCCCTAATTAAATTGACTAAACTGCAGTTACCATACAGACTGGGAGGACTGGGCCTCCTAGATATCAAAAACTATCAGTTAAGCTTGTTGCTATCTTACATGAATGATTGGGCCCAGGGGGACCTTCACCCACTTTGGTTGGACATCGAAGCATCTGAGACAAGATTCCCCCTTATTAGCCTGCTGTTCTTGGTAAAAATGAGAACAGTTAAGGAATATTGCCATAGCCCGATAGTCATCAACACTATCAAGGCGTGGAGAGCAATGCATCAGCGTAAGGGCACTATTGCCAAAACATCATTTTTGATACCCATAGTTGGTATGCTGGGCTTTCAGCCAGGGATGACGGACTCTGTTTAAGCTATGGGCAGCTAGGGGTGTGTCTTGCCTGGGTAACTTATTCGAAGAGGACATACTGATGTCTTTTGTCCAGTTGGCCGGAAATATGAGTTGCCCAGTAGGGACCTCTTTCGGTTCTTCCAAATTACAAACGTCACACACTTCTAACTGACCATTATAGGTCTGACATGGAGAAGAGAGTGTTGATTCCTGAGGATACGTTATCTGTTAGCAACGCTTATCACCTATTGGGAGAGGGTCCCTCGGACGAGACCGAGTGGCTTTGTAGGATATGCAAGAGGGAGTTGGACATTGAGATCTCTTCTGAAATATGGGAGGATATCTAGGAAAATGCAAGAAGGGTCTCGATTTGCAACAGGATCTATGCCTTGCAATTGAAGATTCTCCACAGGATCCACTGGCCCCAGACTGCCTCGCTAAATTTAAAGCAGGAGCATCTCCAATGGGTCCTAAATGCAAAGTGAGCAGGGGCACGCTTACTCATTGTCTTTGGTCCTGCCACAGACTGCAGGCATACCGGAGCACCGTGGTAGGCAAGATAGAAAAGGCCTTGGGGACAGAGATGAAGATGGACACGGTATCTCCTCTTCTTGGCTTTGTTAATTCACTCTCATTGGATACACACACACAAAAAAAAGGCTTTTCAGCATCCACACTTTTTGTGCAAGAAAGAACATTCTATTAGGGTGGGTGTCGGGAAATTCCCTGGAGCTGGTGAGCTGGCATAAGCTAGTCATGGAGAACATCCCCTTGGACTTTCTTACGAGTATGGTGCACCATAAAATTGAGAATTTCTATAAGATGTGGCGGCCCTCTTTGGACTATCTGGGTACAGATTTGTCCACTATACTAATAAGGGCTTTTATTTAGCCATGACAATTCTAAGTAATGGGTTTGATATCCAGAGGAGAGGAACTGCGAACACATGAATATGTATAAACTTGTACGCTCAATAATCGAGGACTATTGTTGTGTTTTGCAGAGCTGTGTTATGGCTGTTATCATTATTATTATCATTAAGAATTTTCTTTTGTAGCTTAGTTATTAGTTAGTATTTATTTGTGTAATTCACAGTTCTGTTTCTTTTTAAATATTAGTTTGAATCGTTTGGTTTTGCATTTGTTGTAATATTCAAAAGAAAAAAGAATTCTTCTTTTGAATAAAAATAAATTTTTAAAAAAAGTTCACAAAATAATGACGGGTATAGATAGGGTTAATGGTAGTTTATTTTCCCTAGGATAGGGGATGAAAAGACTAGAGGGCACATTTTAAAGGTGAGAGGAGAGAGATTTAAAAAAGGCATGAGGGGCAGATTGTACACAGAGGGTGTTTTGTGTGTGGAGTGAACATCCTGAGAAAGTAATGGATGTGGACACATTTGCAGCATTTAATTCGATGACCAGGAGAGGTTTGGAGGGATATGGGCCAGGATCAGGCATGTGGGACTAGTGCAGTTTGGGATTACGGTCGACATGGATTGGTTGGACTGAAGGCTCTGTTTACATGTTGTATGACTCTATGACTCGAAGATTTTAAGCTTAGTTTAGTTTAGTTTAACAATACAATACTTATTGATTAATCTAACAATATATTGTTCTTTAGATTTTAATGTTTTAATATCATGTAACTCTGTTTAGCCTCAATTTGACAAAGAAATGCACCTTTGGATTGCAAACAGAATGAAGACAAAGCAAAATTGTCTGCGAGTTACAGCTAAAGATTGTTTAGCTCAGTGCGATTTCATGATTGTGAGAACATGCAGATTTCCAGTGTTGAATAAGGTAGAGTTGGTGTCCTTCCAGCTTAGATGTGGAGGTTTGTTCAATATATCGTGTCAGTTGCATGTATGACACTATGATCTTTTGCTATAAATTCTGCGTCTTATCATCCTGCTCCACAGGTACCCGACGAAGGAGCAGTGCTCCGAAAGCTAGGACTTCCAAAAATACCTGTTGGACTTTAACCTGGTGTTCTGAATTTTAACTCTTTCCAGCTTGTTAGATCTTATCAAGGAATCATGGTTGTAGCTATCCTATACTAGTAGTGGTGCTGGTAGTGGTGCTGGTTCAGTTTGTTCTTGATGTGATGCAGTAACACGTACCTAAACTTAATCTTTTGATTAAATGTAATCTTGATATTCCCGTTAACTCGTACCAATGTGTTTCAACTTTTCAATTGTAAATTTTCATTAGACTTTCAGCACTCAAGGCTATATATTGAAGGATCTCACTACTTCACACTTTTCACATGTTCTGTCTGACAGTTTGTATAGATTGGTACTTTGTGTTATTCTTCATTAGTTTTCTATTATTTTGGTGTGATAAGTAGCTTCTTTATAACCTATCTTTAGTCATTATTAAATAAAACAGGGTCACAAAATCTCTATCAAGTCATTAAAACAAAACCTCATTTCACAAATAACTCTAAGAAGACCAAACAGTCAATTATAAGAAAGTGTCTGGCCTAATGTGAACTTCACCAACCCAATGAGAATTGAGAAATTAACTTAAGAATATCAGTCATTGGGTTTTGCCGGGACACATTGACCTTTCCTTAAATAATGTGGTAAATAATATTTCAGTCAAAATTTCAAATGGAGACAATAAACAGACTGTAGTGAAAAGGATAGAGAGTTGGAAAAATGACACATTAAAGTACCATTCATGAGAAAATATCAATCAATGAGTGACAATTAAAGAGTGATCACGTGACTTAATCAGCATTAAGTCTTGCCTCATTAAGGTTAATCAGATCATAATGAATCAATTGCTGTTGGCTTTGGCTTGGAAAGACTTAATATGTAGCGACTTCCACCGTGCCCATTAAGACTTCAAGAGAAATGTTGGCCAAGTGGAGGCAGAAGACCCTTTAGATATTGCTGAGAGACCAGGGCTGAGTGTCCATCCATGCCCTACACTCAAATGTGAAGCAAGAGCCATTTATACCCATAAAGTCACCGCCTAGCTTTAACAGGTATTATTTATAACTTAAGTTACGTTTACTGTGGTTCTGCACCAGACTGTCTCATGTTGCCTTGTAAGTTAAAGTGTCAAAACAAAAAAAAAACCTTCAATTGTGTTTGAAATGAAACATTTCCCTTTCACCTCTTGAGTTTGAAGAATTATGTGGATGATTTTTGTGACTTCCTTATAATAAAGACAAGCGCAAAATGCCCTTTAAATGTTCCTGCCATTTCATTGTTTCCCATTATTAATTCACCATTTTAACCCTCCAAGTCACCAACTATCAATTAAGTGGCCTGCTTTCTCTTATTAATATTTGTAGAGACTCATAATATCAACTATCAAATTTCTGGCTAGCTTTCTCTCATACCCTAATTTCTCCCTTTTTTCAAATTTATGCTTTGGTAATTTCAAAAATCTGTAAAATCTTCTGACCTAACATTCATCTTGTCACTACTGTAGGCATTCAATTTCAATTTTATATTAACCTTAATTTCCTTAGAAAAGCATGGATGGTGCATCCTTCTCATAGATTCTTTTACATTACAAAAAATTTCACGGTGATTTATTGAATTTTTCCTTCAATATCTACCACAAATTCTGTACTATGCTATCATTTAACCTATTTTCTCAGTTTGCTTTAGCCACTCTGACTTCATTATCTTATAATTGTGCTCATTTAAGTTGAAAACACTATTCATGTACCCAAACTTCTCACTCAATGTATAAGTGACTTTATATCTAAACAATTAAATTTCCAAACAGCTTCTTCATTGCAAAGTACATAGTAACATTGACACTACCCCAGTGCACAGCTGTGACTTTGCTGCAATGCAGACTTGGGGAAAAAAAGTGATCATAAATTCTGTAGCTTTAAAACTGAGCTATACTAATACCAATAAATTACTTTGTTCATTGCTGCATAGATGGTGACAACACTTACTGTAAAACAGATAAATGAATCACTGAACTAGCAAAGAAATTCCAGGCACAATAAGCACACAACATAATTTCAAGTCTTGTGACCATTCTAAACCTCTCCAGCCAAATCTTCAAATCAGAGTGAATATCAACTTCTTCCCTACCTTTTCCCACGTACTGTGCTTGAATGTCCAAAGATCTTTTCATCCTACTGTCACCCGTTTTGCAGGAATATCCTGTAAAGAGATTACATTGTTGATTAATAATGAAATGTCTCATGTGTCTAGAAACTGACAGGATATCATGCCTCCAGTGACCTTATGTCAATTAAATGTTTACTGATTATTGATTATCTATTGGCATCCTTTATGTTGGCCACAGTGAAAACTTAGTGTAAACATAGGGTTAGGGTGAAGTTAGGGTGATGGAATGCAAGTGAAAAAGTAAGTAAAAATGTGATGCTTTGTCACTGAAATCACTTGAAACATGATGTCATAGTGCTATTTCAGTCTCAGAGCAAAACTCAGTTTTGATTAACTTGTTTGCTGAAATTATACCGAGAGGAAATATGGCAATCCGAGATTTAAACCACTCAATTCATTCAAACATTGTACATACATGACATTTCGATCTTTTTCATACAGCATAGTGTAAAGCATATGCAACCAGTTTGGCTATTTTACATTTTTAGCAATGCTGAACAAATTGGTCATGTAGACTAAGTCCCACACTCTTCACTTCATTGAGTTTTCCCTTCTCTTGTCTTCATTGGAAAGTGAAATCTACTGTGGAGTTTAATGGATGGTGAATTCAAGATTGCATATTCCTTACTTTTGCTCAAAATTGAAAGTACTCCAAGGATCTTATTGGGTTCAAGTAAGGCAGAGATTTTAATTCAGGAATGTATAATTTCAACTCAACTTTAAACATGACACAAACCTGCACTGGGAGGCCCTGTGGCACTCTGGGGTAGCATGATACTCCCTAAGCCAGAAACTGTGGCCTTCAGAAAGCACCAGTGTCAAATTTGCTGATGATATAAAGATATGTAGGAAAGTAAGTCATGAAGAGGACATTAGGAGGCTGCAAAAGCACATATAGATCGGTTAAGTGAGTGGGCAACCATTTGGCAAATGTGAAGTTGTCCATTTCGGAAGAATTTTTTTAAAAAAAACATTACTCAAATAATGAGAGATTGCAGAACCCTGAGATGTAGAGAGATGTGTGTCCTACTGCATGAATCATAAAATGTGACTATAGCAGTACCTGTAATTAGGAAACCTAATAGGATGTTATTGCTTATTGTGAGGGAAATTGAGCACAAAAGGAGAGAGGCTTTCCTTCAGTTATGTCAGACAGTGGTGAGGCCACACCTGGAGAACAGTGTAGGAGAGTAGCATGTTCAACGGGAGGTGATGGCCCATGGTATTATTGGTAAACTATTAATCCAGAGATCCAGGTAATGTTCTGGGGTCCCTGGATTGAATCCTGGCAATGATGTAATTTGTGTTCAATCTTTTAAAAATCTGAAATGAAGGGCCAAATGATGACTGTGAAATCATTGTCGATTGTCAGGAAAAACCCCATCTGGTTCACTAATATCCTTTATGGAAGGGAACTGCCATCCTTACCTGGTCTGGCCTACATGTGACTCCACACCCACAACGACGTTGCCGACTCTTAACTGCCCCCTGGGCAATTAGGGATGGCAATAAATGCTGGGCCGGCCAGCCATTTCCTCATCCCATGAATGAATTTTAAAACAAATTGGTCACCTTATTTCAGGGAAAATGTTCGAGAAGGGCTTTCCGACTAATGCCGGGAATGGACAAGTTTTCTTATGAGGAAATACATTGGAATAGCAAGACTTGGAATGTATCAGCTGAAGTTTAGGAGTAAGAGTGACTGATTGAAGCACATAAAATCCTCAAGTGGCTTGATGGAGTAGATATGTAGAAAATGTTTCTGCGCATGGGAGAGTCCAGCACTGAAGGTATTCGGACAAAAACAAAGGGTGACCCATTCAAAACAAAGGTGAGGTGAGTTTTCTCATTTCTCATTAAGGGCCATGAGTCTTTGGTGCTTTGCTCCTGAAAAGCAGAGGGAAGCAGATTCTTTGGATGTTTTTTTTCTGACAGAGGAAGGTGGATGATTGGCAAGCATGGGGATGAAAAGACATCAAAGGAGGTTACAATCAGACCAGCCATGATTAACTAAATGATGGAGCAGACTGAATGACCTATTCTTGCTCATTACCTTGATGGCCCAATGTATTGCTTCTGATTTCAGCTGAGGAACTGTCCAGCAAAGTGAGCTCCTGAAACTAACGCAAGTGCATGTTTCATCTGCTCACGTGTCTCTAGACTAGACTGTGAAAATCTTACACTTCTGAATAAATTTTAACCTTACAATGCTCTGCTAAAGGTAGCAGCCAGGAATCTGATATTGTCGTATCAGAAATAGCAAAGACTAAAAGTTTCATCAATATACCTTACCTGTCCAAAATTGTGTCTCAATCTGTTGAGCACCAATTTAAATTATTCTTTTGTATAATAATTCAATTAAAGCCAAATACGCATGGGTCATCAAGTTACAGTGGATTGATTCCAGTAAACTACATCATTGAACCTGATTGTGGTGACTGCTCCTCATCAACATTCATGTTTAAAAATGTAGGATTTTTTCTCTCCGTCAAGGGGAACTATCTAAGTAAATGTGATTTGAAGATGTTAACATAGTGCCAATGTCACTGGACTTGCCTCCAGAGGCTTCTTTCAGGCTCAAATCATACCCAATGGTAGAACTTGAATCAATACATTTGGAGAACACAACTCGTCTTAGTGACAGTGAAAATTGACTTCAGTTGTTATTTCTTCAAAATATAAAAGATTCAGATCATTGGTGTCTTTTAGGGAAAGAAATCTGGAGGAATTACTGCATCTATCTGTACCCAGGCTTACTGACTCTGAATTCCCCTCTGTAATGGCCGAATCATCCACTCAGTTCAAGGGAAATAGAATGGACGCAAATATTAATCTCATCAGCGCTGCCACATACTGTGATACTGGGGGGTGCAAACATTCGTGTGGATATCTATGAAACTCAGTATTACACACACACACACATATACACACACACTCTCACATGCGCATACTCTTACACACACACGCTCTTACACATACACACTCACACAGTCTCACACACATGGATGCTGTTACACACAGTCTCACACACACTCTCTCTCACTCACACACACACTACCGTGATACTGGGGGGTGCAAACATTCGTGTGGATATCTATGAAACTCAGTATTACACACACACACATATACACACACACTCTCACATGCGCATACTCTTACACACACACGCTCTTACACATACACACTCACACAGTCTCACACACATGGATGCTGTTACACACAGTCTCACACACACTCTCTCTCACTCACACACACACACTGGGTCTCACACGTGCATATTCGTACACACACA
>NC_057746.1:18627527-18666871 GCF_004010195.1 Chiloscyllium plagiosum | reverse complement strand
GTTAGTAAGTTTGCAGATGACACCAAAATTGGAGGTGTAGTGGACAGCGAAGAGGGTTACCTCAGATTACAACAGGATCTGGACCAGATGGGCCAATGAGCTGAGAAGTGGCAGATGAGTTTAATACAGATAAATGCGAGGTGCTGCATTTTGGGAAAGCAAATCTTAGCAGGACTTATACACTTAATGGTAAGGTCCTAGGGAGTCTTGCTGAACAAAGACATCTTGGAGTGCAGGTTCATAGCTCCTTGAAAGTGGAGTCACAGGTAGATAGGATAGTGAAGAAGGCATTTGGTATGCTTTCCTTTATTGGTCAGAGTATTGAGTACAGGAGTTGAGAGGTCATGCTGTGGCTGTACAGGACATTGGTTAGGCCACTGTTGGAATATTGCGTGCAATTCTGGACTTCTTCTTCTACCAGAAGGATGTTGTGAAACTTGAAAGGGATCAGAAATGATTTACAAGGATGTTGCCAGGGTTGGAGGATTTGAGCTAAAGGGAGAGGTTGAATAGGCTGGGGCTGTTTTCCCTGGAGCGTCGGAGGCTGAGGTTTATAAAATCATGAGGGGCATGGATAGGATGAATAGACAAATTTTCTTCCCTGGGGTGGGGGAGTCCAGAACTAGAGGGCATAGGTTTAGGGTAAGATATAAAAAAGACTTAAGGGGCAACTTTCTCACACAGGTGATGGTGTGTGTATGGAATTAGCTGCCAGAGGAAGTGGTGGAGGCTGGTACAATTACAGAATTTAAAAGGCATCTGGATGGGTATATGAATAGGAAGGATTTAAAGAGATACTGGCACAGTGCTGGCAAATGGGACTAGATTGGGTTGGGACATCTGGTCGGCATGGATGAGTTGGACCGAAGGGTCTGTTTCCATGCTGTACATCTCTATGACTCTATGAGTCTATGTTAGTCAAGTATTCAAACATCTTGAACACCCAGTGTTAAATGCGTAGTCTGTTCGACAAGGTGTAATTGAGTTTGACTTAGTTGTAATGGGCTAGGTTTTGTTTCAGGGCAGCATTGCTTCAGAGAGTTCCAGGACAGATTAATTTTGGGTTGAGTTAAGGATTAAGAAAGGTACAACTACATTGCTCAGTCCAATAAACAGACCACCAGCTAACGGAAAGGATATATAGGAACAAATCTGCAAGCATATAACTGAGAGGTGGCGACATCATAGGGAAGTCATATTGTGGGATATTAATTAACTCTACAATGACTGGAATAGTGGTATTTCAAGGGGCAGTGTGGGGGAAGCATAGCAAAAGTGTGTTCAGGTAAATATCCAACAGCAGTATATGTTCAGTCCACAGAAAACACTGCTGGACCTGATCCTTGGGTGTGAGTTGGTCCAGATAGATCAAGTGGTACTGGAAACACATTTAGAAGCAGTGATCATTGTAGTTAACATCCACGATGACTGCAGAAAATGATCTTGCTCAATTGGAATAAGAATAATCCACAGACAAAGAATGGGCTTCAATGGGAGATAAACAGAACCCACTTTTCCTTATCCATATCCCTGGTGTTTTGAGATCAATTTTAAAGTTCTGGATGACACAAAGTTTGGTAGAATCGTAAGCTGTGAGTTGGACAGTATAGAACTGAAGGGTTTTAAAGCATTGGTAGAGTGGGGCAAAATGGTGGCAGAGGGAGCTTAATGTGGAGAAGTGTGAGGTGATGCACATTGTTGTGAAAACACTAGGAGGCAGCACAAAATAAAGGATACTGGGAATAACTCAGGAAACCTGACTGGAAAGAAACATCATTTATAGTTGAGCACCAAAATAGAGCCACTACTTGAGCCACTAGTCCTAGCCCAGGACAGATAGTTCTGCAGAGTCATCCCTGACTCAGGTGGTGAATTCCAGTTGGGTAGCCATTGCCTGATACCAAGGGGGCTCATACTCAATCAGATCCATGGGGAGATTAATTAGAGATTCCCAAAGTGTCTTGTAGGGATTATCACAGTACAATTTCAAAGGGTGTGCTGGAGCATGTGTCTATGTGTATATATGTCAATAAAGGTGGCAGATCAGGTAGCAAGATCTGTTAATAAGGCAGAGCATATTCTTGGCTTCATTACTAGTGGCATAGACTGCAAGATTAGGGAAGTTATGGTAAACTTACATTAAAACGATTGTCAGACCTCAGCTGTGGTATTGTATATAATTCTGGGCACCAAACCATAGGAAATATGTAAATGCATTGGAGAGAGTCCAAAAGTGGATTCCAAGAATGATCCCAGGGATGAGATGCTTCAGGAAAGCTAGGAGGCATTGGGGCTTGTTTTACTTGGAGAGGAGACGGTTAGCAGGAGGGTGGATAGAAATTTTCAAAACAATGAGGAGCCTGGTCAGAACGGTCAGTGAGAAACTGTTCCCACTCATAAGCAAACCAAAAACCAAAGGGCACAGTTTTAAAGTATCTTAGTGAGAAAAACCTTTTTTTTCACGCATGAGTAAGTAGTTAATCAATGCAATGTAATGCCTCAACATTTGGTGAAGGCAGGTTCAACTGAGATGGCATTGGATGGTTATTGAACAGAAGAGGTATTATTGGGGGAAGGGCAGGAAATTGACACGATGCGACAGTGCTCAGAGCAGACTTGAGGCAGATGTTTTGGGCTGAAGGAGGAGAAATGTCATCATTCACATGGTTACGTCTCTTTGGAATTCTCCAGACCAGAGTGTTGCAAGTGCTACATCTTTGGGTGTATTTAAGACTTAGATAAATGCACTTGCAGTACATCAGTGATTGAAGGGATCTAGGGAGTGGATGGAAAGTGGATCTGCAGTGTGAATCTGATCAAAACTCTTCTGACTTGTAGACCAAGCCATTGGGTCTATTCTCCTTCCTACCTCTTGTGTATGTAATTATGAATAACTTTTCTCATCAGAAAAAATCATACAAGCTAATTCATTCTGCATCAAATGGAATCAAATCTTGATTTTTAAAATTGTTCAAGTGTGTTATGAAGTTAGCCCACAGATCAGTTGTGATCTCATTGTATGGTTGAACAGGCTTGAGCGACTGATGGTCCTCTCTTGTTCTTGTATTAGTCCTTATCATTTGCTTCCGTATTTTCCATAATCCCATATATGACATCCTAACCTTTATTTCACTTGCAGTGCATTTTTAAAAACGTTATTCATTTTTCCTTGCCAGATACTTCCAGCAGCCTGCAGATAATCCCCAATTCAAAGTCATGTTAGAGTAGAGGTAGCATAACTCCTGGTAGTACTCAATGTATGCTCCAAACCTTTCCTCAGGTTGGTAATGAGTACAGTTTCTTCAATGGCTGGTCACTGCAGAGTTTTAGATATTTTCCAGTCATCTTGTTTAGAGATGTTATTACACACCTCTGGAGTAGGTGGAATTTGAACTTGGGCCCCTTCATCCAGAGGTTGGGACACTACCACAAGAGCCCATTTTAAACTGCATCCAGTCCTGGCAGGACAAATTGTGTTGATGGCACATGAAGCGCATGTTATCGGAAAAGTCTCTGAGCATACACATTTCATTGAGATTGAAACATACAACTTTTTGTGACCATGTACTCTAAGTAAATAATGATTAGTTATTCTAACTAAACATTGAGAGATTCCTTGTTGTGCCCAACCTGCATTATAAGCTCTCCCTGAGAAGGAAGGGAACATATTTTGGGCAAAATCATGATGTGAAATGGCCAGTAGCAGTTTTCCCTTTAACTAGGGAGAGGTTATTGTAAATTGATGTATTTTACAGAACAAAACATTAGGTCCTCCCAAAGCTCCGTGCATTAAACCACTTACTTTCTTTGCTGTAAGCTTGTTCTTGTTGTTGAGGATGTAGATCGCGGTGTCAACAATGGCAAGGTACACGTTTCCGTTGTCTTCAGTCTCGACAAACAGGTTAGCTTTTCCTCCCGGGTTATAGTACTCCTTGGTCATACCTTTTAGTGTAATCTGGAGCAAACATGAAAGTGGGACCCAGAGTCAATGGTGGATGATGCTAATTTTTGGAGTATGTAGTGACTGACTGTGATCACTGGTCACCAATATCCAAATTCTCAACACAACACCTTAAATGCTATGAAAGTGCGTCCTTGTACACCAAAAGGGGACATGCATAAGAATCAACAGTGTGGAAAGAAAAGAACTGTGAATGTTTGGAGATCTGAAATACACAAAACCAGAGAAACCCAGCAGGTTTCAACTGTATAAAAGGTTGGTTAGACCACAAGTGGATTATTGTGTACAGTCCTGGGCGCCATACTGTTGAAAGGAGATAAGGAGATGATTTAACCGGAGAGGATACAGAGGAGATTAACCAGAATATTGCCTGGTGAACTTACTGAAAATACACACACACACACACCTCTCCACCAATCAGAATGTTGCCTGGGATGAGACATCTCAGTTATAAGGAGAGACCGGACAAGTTGGGTTTGCTCTCCTTGGAGCAGAGGAGGCTGAAGTTTGTGACCTAAAGAATTGAGGCACAGACAGAGGAATCATGAGAATCTCTTCCCCATGATGGGGATCTAAGACCAGAGGGCACGAATCTAAGGTGAGGGGGAACTGGTTTAGAGACCATATGACAAAGAATTACTTCACCCCAGACGGTGGTACAAATATGGAAAGTGCTGCCTGAGAGAGTAGTTGAGGAAAGTAGTCTCTCAACATTAAAGAAGCATCTGGATGAGCACTTAAAATGCCACAGTACAATAGGCAGGTGAATGGACATCATAGACATAGTCGGCTGCAGGGCCATTTTTGATTTACAGAAAGTTGCAGAGCAACTCATTTCTCCCAGGCTGACTGTTCCAATATTTCAGGTTAAAGCTCAGTGTCATAACGTTCCGAAATCACATCAGTAAAACCATACCTTGCCTTCGCAGACATCCTTAACATCGATCCAGGCAGAATTTGCCACCCTCTCTGTTTTGCCACCGACATTGATGTAATAGTAGATGACCAGCCGGAACGCGGGAACCATGGTGGTACTCAGTGGGAAGGAAAGTTTTGTGATTTCCGTTTTCTGAATTCTATCCATTTTAAGGATGGTGCCTTTGCTAATGATCTGTCAGGAGCAAAAACAGCAGACTGTACCCACATAAGCAACAATCTCACAGAATGTTTTGGAATATGAGTACATTTAAGGGTGTAGGTGTGCACGTGTCTCCAAATGTATGTTTATACTCCTGCATGTGTAGGTGCATGTATGCTATGCGTGTCCTTTAGATAGCTGTGTGCATGTAGATGTGTAAATTTGAAGTTGTCTGCATAGATGGGAGATATTCGGATTGGCCTCTTGACGTACCCCTGCTTTAATAAAACCGGGGACACGAACCAGGCTGAATTGTCACGCTTACATGTGTGTGGCTCTAGGACTTAGAGGTGCCCCAAAACATGCCCCACTGGCAGAATTGGGTGCTTTAATGTGGAATTTGTGCTCCAGCATTGCATGCCCTGACAAAACTTGCTGCTTTGGGGTAATTTCGAGGTTTGTCCACCAGGTGTAGTAGGGGGATCGGTTGACTGGAGGGCTGGGTTGCGACCCTGAGTAATGCCAACCGTGTGGGTTCACTTCCCATACCAGCTGCGGTTATCATGAAGGGCAACGACATTGTAAAATGAGTCAATAGCAGCTATACTGGCCAAGAGTTTATTGTCTACAGGCCTGATTGTTATGATAATGTCCTTGTACACAAATCATAAAAAGTGGGTGCAATAAACATTTAGAAAGGCAAATGGAGCATAGTGATCTTCTGTAAGAAGAGCAGAATGCAACTGCATGGAATCTTATTTAGATTGTAATTGAAGTAATGTGTACAGTTTCCACTCCACATAAAGAAGGGGTAAAGTTCTATTGGAAGCAGCTCAAAGAAGATGCTTGTCTTATAAGTGAAGATTAAGCCTGTATTGATTGGAATTTATAACAATAAGGCATGATTTAACTGAAACATACATATTAAAGATTAGTGTTGAAAAGATGTTTCCCTGTAAAACTAGGTGATAGTTTAAACATGAGGCATTCGCCATTTAAGAGAAAATGTATTTTATTTCTTAAGTCAGTGATCTGTGGAATTCACTTTCCCTGAGAGCAGTGAAGGCAGGATCATTTAGGATGTTTAAGGCTAAGTTTGATTTTTAATCGAGAAGGAAATCTAGGGCAATGGGGACCAGACAGCAAACCAAGACCTTCCCGAATGTTGAACAAACACCTGCAGGTATCTGCAGGGGTGCATGTACACAGATGGATAGGATAGTGAAGATAGGATAGTGAAGAAGGCTCCTGATTGCCTTTATCGGTCAGAGCATTGCGTACAGGAGTTGGGATGTCATATTATAGCTGTGCAAGTCATTCTGGTCACCATTTTATGGGAAGGATGTTGTTAAATTAGAAAGGTTACAGAAAAAAAAATTGCAAGGACGTTGATCGGACTGGAAGGGTTTGAGGTATAAGGAGAGGTTGGATACACTGGGACATTTTTCCCTGGAGCATCAGAGGCTGAAGGATGACCGTACAGAGTTTTATAAAATCACGAAGGATATCGATAAGGTGACTAGCTAAGGTCTTTTCCCCGGGGTAGGGGAGTCCAAAACTACAAGGTATAGGTTAAAGGTGAGAGAGGCAAGATTTAAAAGGAACCTGAGGGGCAACTTTTTCACACAGAGGGTGGTGCATGTTTGGAACGAGCTGTCTGAGGAAATGGTAGAGGCTGGTACAACTACAGCATTTAAAGGACATTTGGATAGGTACATGAATAGGAAAGGTTTAGAGGGATTTGGGCCAAATGCAGGCAAATAGGACTAGTGCAGTTTGCGAAACCTGATCAGCTCGGGTGAGTTGCTCATGCTCTATGGCTCTATTAAGTTGAGTTGAGGCCATCATTCGAGCAGCTGCCACTTTACTAGCTGTGGATCCATGTTTTCCAAGTGTGGAATGGCCTCAACCTGCTCCTCATTCTTGCATCATTGCCAATATTATCTGCTGTGGCTCGTCCCAGAAAAAGAAAGATGGACCCAAATTGAGTGCATATCTGTGTGTGAATAGAGTTCAGGATCAATTGTGATACAGTAACGTACTCACCATGTAGTAGTAATACTTGACATTTTCACTACCTATTGAAGTGACCGCTGCTAGATCTGCAGAGAATGAGCTACCTGGATCTAATACGTCGTGTGGCACATTGACGTGGAGGTAGCTCTTGCTGTTGGATTGGTAGATTCTCACAGTTTTCTTTGCTTCCATTATTTCTGCATCATTCCCAGCTGTCACCTGGCAGGACAAGGCAGACACAGGTTATCCCACCTTTCCTCATCAAGTGACTATTGCTGACCTTGCTTCCTTTTGTCTAATCAGATGTACAGACATGACTTTATGATGAAATGAGCCCGAGCACTTTTCAGTGATTTGATCAAGAAGGAAAGAATTTTCCTACTCAATGCAATTTACTCATTTGATACTCTGGATTCTGTTCTAGATTTTTCAAGATATTACTCCCAAGTTAGCGACCTTTTCCAAAGGCGCACTGATACTTGCAACAAGTTGATGCATGAATTCTTAAAGATCACAATTTTGCGAATTGTCTATTCTCACCTTAATTTCAAAGGTGTCAGCATCCGCAGGAGACTGCATTATTAGCATGACCTGGCCATTCTCCTCTGTATTTTGTGGCTGTTTTCCTTCCAATTTCACAGGTACGCCTGAGGCAGGAGACCCATCAGGATATGTTACCTGTGCCTGAAAGTGAAAAGGACAGCGATTCGGGATGAGACGTAGAGTCATACAGCACAGAAACAAACCCTTCGGTCCAGCCTTCATGTCCCCAGACTAAACCATTCCCACCTGCCTGCGCTTGGCCCATATCCCGCCAAACATTTCTTATCCATGTTTATCCAATTATTTGTCCAAATGTCTTTTAAATGTTGTAACTGTACCTGCATTCATCACTTCCTCTGGAAGTTCATGCCACACATGAACTCTGTAAAAGAGTTGCCCCTCATGTCCTTTTAAAACCTTTCTCCTCTCACCTTAAAAATATGCTTCCTAGTCTTGAAATCCCCCATCCTAGGGAAAACATAACTACCATTAACTCTATCTATATCTGCCATAACTTTATAAACTTCTATTAGGTCGCCTCTCAACCTCCTACGGTCCAGTGAAAAAGTCCCAGCCGACCCAATCTCTCCATATAACTCAAACCCTCCATTCCCAGGATCATCCTGGTAAATCTTTCCTGAACGTCTCTAGCTTAATAATATCTTTCCTATAACATGGCGACAAGAACTGGACACAGTAGTCCAGAAGAGAACACACCAACGTCCTGTACAACCTCAAAGGTCTGAGCAATGAAGGCAAGTGTGCTAAATGTCTTAACCACCCTGTTTACCCATGACACAAACTTCAAAGAATTATGTACCTGAATCCCTAGGTCTCTCTGTTCTACAACTCTACCCAGGGTCCTATCAAATCCTGCCCCTGTTTGTTTTACCAAAATGCAATACCTCACACTTATGCAAATTTAACTCATTCTGCCACTCCTCAGCCCATTGACCCAGTTGATTAAGATCTCTTTGTAATCCTAGATAATCTTCTTCACTGTCCACTGTACATCAATTTCGGTGTCATTCACAAACGTACCAACCTTGCCTCCAACCTTCCTAAAATGGCCTTTTCCTCTTTCTTTTGCTTCCAATTTTCCCTGGCTCTATTCTTGGCTTTACATCTCGCCTCTCCAACTCCTTTCAGCTTGTAAGCGAGACTTGGAATTCTCACTCAATGCCTTTATCTGCAATTGCTTTCTGGTCTGGTATATCATTTCCTGAGGTTCCATTTATGCTGTGGTTCTGTTCGCCGAGCTGGATGTTTTTGTTGCAAACGTTTCGTCCCCTGGCTCGGCGCCATCATCAGTGCTTGGGAGCCTCCTGCGAAGCGCTTCTTTGATGTTTCCTCCGGTGTTTATAGTGGTCTGTCCCTGCCGCTTCCGGTTGTCAGTTTCAGCTGTCCGCTGTAGTGGTTGGTATATTGGGTCCAGGTCGATGTGTTTGTTGATGGAGTTTGTGGATGAATGCCATGCCTCTAGGAATTCCCTGGATGTTCTCTGTCTGGCTTGCCCTATGATAGTAGTGTTGTCCCAGTCGAATTCATGTTGCTTGTTGTCTGTGTGTGTGGCTACTAAGGATAGCTGGTCGTGTCGTTTTGTGACTAAGGATAGCTGGTCGTGTCGTTTCGTGTTTCATTTATATCGTTTATTGATTTATCTCACTGGGTTTCAACCTCATTAAATGATCACCAGCTAAGTACTTTGCCCATCATTGCTGGACTACCATCAATCCCTTTAATGAAACCTGCAAATGTTGCCTTCCCTACAATGGTGTTGTAAAGTATCATACTTCATCATTTAACTTTTTGTTAAAGCAGATGTACAAATGTACCCTGATAACACGATGGATCCAGATTTCCTGCTGTAATTATTACTGTGGAAGGATTGAAGCAAGGCCATATGGGCAGCTGGGATTTTGACCAAATTGCTGACAGATTGATGACAATGACATTTCTGGTGGAAACGTCAGCATAATGGTACCTGAGGTAATGGGGTATGTGCAGTGGACAAGAACGCACATTGCTGAACACAAGAGCATTTCTGGATAAGCATTATTTAACACTAATTAAGCTGGGAATTAGTTCCTTGTTCAAATCTTGTCCCCACCACCCTCACACACAAAGCTTTCTCCCAGACTGCAGAACAGGAGGGAGCCCTCAGCCACTTAACTGGCAAGCGTCACACCTTCAGTCAGATTGAAGAAGGCTGGGTGCGGAAATAACAGAGGAAGGAGGGTGGGGGAATTGGGTGGAGATGGAACCCAGAGACACAACAGCTGTTGAGCAGACAAAGGGATGGATTATAACAGGCTGGTGAGAGTGAATTACTGATAGTAGGGACCACAAGTATTTTAAAACGTGTTACCAGCTTGTTTTCCCTAAATTCATGGGATCTGGGCACTATTGGCTAGGATAGCATTTGTTATCCACCCAGTTAGCCACATTGCTGTGGGTCTGGAGTTACAAGCAGGCGAGACCAGGTAGGGTTTCCGTAGGATTTCCCTTTGTAAAAGGCATTATTGAAACAGAAGGGTTTGTCCGCCTCCTCTGCTCCCCAACGATTGTTGATTATCAGACTCACAATTCCAGATTTTTATTGCATTCAAATTCTACCATCTGTGGGATTCAAAATCACATCCCTCCAACATTACCTGGGTCTCTAGAATAACAGTCCAGTGATTATACCACTAAGCCATCTCCTTTCCTTGGTATTTTCTTGTTTCCCACAGGTACTAGCATCCATCTCTTTTCCTAACTGTTGTTCTCTCTCTCTCTCTCTCTCTTTCTCTGGGCTGCGTCACTGCCTATCCCCTCACTCCTTCCCCCACCCACCCCACGTTACCTTCAGCATATATACCACCTTGTCCTAGTTGCTAGCAGCTCTGCAGATGGGTCACTAGACCCAAGACATTAACTTTGCCTTCTCTCCACATGCTGCCAGATTTTGCTGAGTTTTCCCAGTAATTTCTGTCCTTGTTTTGGATATACCCATGTGGGTCTGTACTATATCAGACACTATGTACAGAGCCACTGTGGCTGTACATACCAACACAGTGAATGGAACTTTTGGGATGAAGTAACCGCTGGTCTTTGATAAATCGATTGCATACGGCGAGGAAACAAACTTGATGTTTTTGATTTCGACTTCTTCCATTTCTCCACCTGTCAGAAAATAGAAAGAGCTTTCACTTGTGTTTGTTTATTATTTAACAACATATAATACAGCACAGGAACAGGTCCTTTGATCCACAAAGGCTATGCCAACAGATAATGCCTTTCTGAACTAAAAAGCATTTGCCTCCATACTGACCATATCCCTCTACTCCCTCCCTACCTCTTAAATGTTGCTATTACATCTGCCTCCACCACCTTCTGTTTGAATTCAAGTTTTTGATGAAGTTTTCTTTCATTTCCATTTGCAATCATTTTCCTGCTGCTCTTTGTTTCCACCACAAGAGTCGCTGACAAAGGGAGCATTTGTTGTCCACCCTTATTTGTCCCTGAACTGGGTGCTTGTTAGGAGCATTTCAGAGGGATATGAGTTAACCCATTGCTGTGGGCATGTCAATCAGAAAAGAAAAGCATTGCCTTAATGAACCAGATGGAATTTAATGACAGGGTAATGTTACTAATATTGCAAGCCCAGCTCCTCAACGGACCATGGGCATATGGGAAATCATAATATCTTCATGCAGGTTGAAATCACTCCACACGGGCCAGTATCCCATCACCAATTCACACTTTATTTACATGTGCACAGTACACTGGCTGTGGCCAGCCAGCTTGCAGTTAGTCCTTGAAATCAGGAGACTCTCTGCATTCCTTATTTATTTATATATATATATATATATTTAATCTGCTTATTTTTTGTTTATTTCTTTTTACCCCTGTGTTTATACTGGCCAGCCAGGGCTCCCTGATTCACCCAGGTAAATAACTGCAATCAAGGATTTCATAGTCAGTAAGATCCACCTGGTCCCAATCACTACACAGAGGCAATCAACTTAACGAAAGCAAATTGTGTTCGACAAAGCGTGGAGTTTTTGTGATGGTGTAGCTAGCAAAGTAGTTCAGGGGAAACAGTGAATGAAATATATTGGAGCTTCTAAAATGCATTCAATGAGACACCACACAAGAGTTGTTGCATTTAGGTCTTCTGGGATTGGATGCATTTTATTTTGCATGGAATGGGGATAAAATGGAAAGTAGGAGTAAATGGTTAATTTTTGGATAATAGGTTGTAACTAATGAAATGCAAGGCTTCGCAATTGCAGCTCATTTATTGATGGTGTATTGATTGTGACTGGACCTTGTTTCCTTCAGTTAGATATGATTTGTTTCATCTGATTTGAACTACGTACCTTGTGACATTTAATTCTGACCAAAATTGATAAGATGCCGAGTGAATGTCCATTGTTTTGTTCAGCATTGTACTGGGCTTATCCAAATACAGTTGATATTACTTACTCATCCTAGACATATTGTCCTGATTTATGAACTAGATTTGACCAAATGCAAGTAGTGTGGCTCGACTCCTATGTCTCCAGAGAGAGACAACAAGCGAGCCAGAGATGGACATATTTTTAATCAATAAGAGATCAGGAGTTATGGCAATAAGGAGGGAAGGTGGAGCAGATGGTTAAGTGATCAACCATTGACTAGTGAAGAAGACTTGATGGATCAGTGGCCTATTCCTACTCCAAACCTTAAGGTTTTGAAAGAGTAGTTCAGGTCTCTGAATTACTCCTACCACTATACCCTCATATCCACCGTCCAATCTGTTCAATTGATAACATTTATCAGAAGCTGGGGCTGCATCAACCTTAATTGATCAAGTTAACTTGGCAGTCCAATTAGACTGCCTTTATACTTATGTATAGGATATGAGTTAAATGCACACACCCTCATGATGACATTGGTTGCCAGGGCTTGAGGAGACAGCCATTTCCCCCCCAGAAATGACATAAAGTAATGAAGACAATTATTTGATAACGAGGTAACACAATGCTAACAATGTAATTGCTTTGTTTCTTGTGACCTGAATATTACGTTGTGGGTAATGATTTCAAGAAAATTGCATTTTACCTGCAAGTTCTAAGATTGCAATCATTTGGTCCACAGTGATAGTAACCCTAACTCTGAACCAAGAGGCTGGAATTTGAGTCTAACCTTCCCTGGAGATGTGCAATTACACCTCTGAGCAGGCTAATTAGGAAAATATCAGCTACCTTCTCCCCAGCCCTCTCCCCCTCCCATTTATCTCTCCACCCCCAAGGCTCCTAGCCTCATGCCTGATGAAGGGCTTTTGCCCGAAACATCGATTTTCCTGCTCCTCGGATGCTGCCTGACCGGCTGTGCTTTTCCAGCACCACTCTGATCTTGAAATGTCGGGTGAAGGCAAGTTCCATTTCAGTATGCGATGCCTAAAATCCAAAGCAAGCATTGCACCCTTCAACCCAGCTGCATCCGGCCTAGGGGTGGTTCTCCCATGGTCATCAGGGGAATAACTTGTAAAGGAGGATCAAAGTTGGAAAGAGACACTTACTGGATGTTTCGAAAACAGTGACCGCCAAATACATATTGTGACCCACAAGATCCTTCATTTGCAAAGGTTTGATTCTTTCCAGGAGATTTGCCGTTGTTAGGGAAATCTCTGCTTCTCCATGCTTGACCTAGAGATGAGAATGAATATACATCAATGTCGTCCAAGTGTAATTCAGTGCTTTATTGTTTTCTATCTCCGTGCTTTCTCCTACCTTGAGGTTTGTTTACTAGAATTTACTCCTGAATTATCGTGTTAAATTCGGGTCTCCCTGCTGTAGCAAAAATGTTGTGAAACTTGCAAGAGTGCAGAAAAGATGGACAAGGATGTCGCCAGAGTTGGAGGGTTTGAACTATAGGGAGAGTCTGTGGCTCACAGCACCAGGGTCCCAGGTTCAATTCCAGCCTTGGGCGACTGTGTCTGTGTGGAGCTTGCACATTCTCCCCGTGTCTGCGTGGGTTTCCTCCGGGTGCTCCGGTTTCCTCCCACAGTCCAAAGATGTGCAGGTCAGGTTAATTGGCCATGCTAAATTGTCCTATAGTGTTAGGAGCATTAGTCAGAGGGAGATGAGTCTGGGTGGGTTACTCTTCGGAGTGTCAGTGTGGACTGGTTGGGCTGAAGGGCCTGTTTCCAAACTGTAGGTAATCTAATCTATTTTCTCTGGAGTGTCTGAGGCTGAGGGATGACCTTGTAGAGGTTTATAAAATCATAGGGGGCACATTTTTAAGGTGAGAGGACGGAGACATTTTAAAAAAAAGACATGAGGGGCAATTTCTTTTACACAAAGGGTGGTTCACATGTGGAATGGCCCTCCTGGGGGGGTGGTGGATGCATACACAATTACAATGACATAAGTACATGAATAGGAAAGATTTGGAGGACTATGAGCCAGGAGCAGGCAGGAGGGACTAGTTCAGTTTGGGATTCTGTTCAGGATGGAGTGGTTGGACCAAAGCGTCTGTTTCCATGTTGTATGACTCCATGAAGGGCATGGGTAAGGTCTTGTCCCCAGGCTAGGGGATTCTAAAACTAGAGGGCATAGGGTGAACTTGAGAGGGGAATGGTTTAAGGAGCAGAGGGTGATGCGTGTATAGTATGGCCTGCCAGAGGCATTGGTAGAGTCTGGAACAATTACAACACTTAAAAGGCATCTAGATGGTACATGAATAGTGAGGGGTTTAGAGGGGTATGGGCCAAGTGCTGGCAAATGGGACTAGATTAATTTTGGACATGTGGTCGGTATGGACAGGTTGCACTGAAGGGTCTGTTTCCATGCTGTATCTCTCGATGACTCGATCTTAATATTCAGATTCCAACTGCATAGGCCAACTCTAACTGTGATTAAAACAAATCGGAGACCTTGTTGAAATGGATTGTCCTGAAATGTTTAGTTTGGTTAGGCAAATTGTCCACAAACCTGCCAGTATCTACGACACAAATTCATAGGAACTGCACGATTACTCGTAAAATAGCCCGAGGGTGAACGTCAGTCTCATCAGCTCACGTGTAGGAAGCCATGAGCAGCCGTAGAACATTGAGAGCAAAGTTGGGACATCTGCTCTATACACCAGCCTGATCTTATGCTGCTTTGAAGTCAATGGAAATCAGATGGCGTTTAAAGCAGGCGGGCAGTTTGTTTTTCACATTAGTATCAAAGACTTCTCCCTGCTTGTGATCAACATCTACTACTGAAGTCTAACTCTTTATTATTAGTTATGTTGGACTGCCGATATGCTCCGAATCTGAAATTTCACAACGTGATTCATATCAGTGACTAGAAATGCATGTGTCTGGGAGGTCAGGTTGTGTATTCCACCCATAACAATATCCCTCTGTGTAGACTTATACACCCTATTCTCAGACGCCTTATTGTGACATTATATCACTTTGCCGTTGAATTATAACAATGATGTTCACTTATGAAGGTCGCTAAATCAACAACTTGACAAAATATTGTTGCTTCATGACAACTGAGGAAAATAATGCTCTTTTTCATGTCGTTCTGACTGCTTATCAGCAACATTTTGTTTCTGAATGTAAGGGCAACCTCACCTGTTCTGTTTGTTCCAGTCCCCGAAGATATTCAGTCTTGTCTGTTTCATCAACAGTCCCAAATCTCACATAAGCCATGCCTTCCACAGGTTTTCCGAATGTGTAGCTTTTCATTAAAATAAAAATTGGGAAAAGTGTGACAACGTTATTCCAAAGAGACCAGATGCTGCTTGTAAACATTTGGAATAGTGCAGGGCAATCCAAAGGTATACGAAATCAACACTTCCGATGGCCAAAAAGTGAGAAATGGTGTTGCTGAAATAAGATGCATTTTGTCAAGGATGTTGGTCTTGCGTGGATCAGGACAATGCTCAAGAATACCAATTCAAGGGGAAATCGCAACATGATTTATATCAGTACTTTGAAATGAATGCATCTGGTGTGGTCATGATCTTTTCAATGTTAAAAATCACACGGCACCAGGTTATAGCCCCACAGGTTTATTTGGAAGCACTAGCTTTCGGAGCGCTGCTCCTTCATCAGGACAACCCACAACCACCTGATGAAGGAGCAGCGCTCCGAAAGCTAGTGTGCTTCCAAATAAACCTGTGGGGCTATAACCTGGTGTTGTGTGATTTTTAACTTTGTACACCCCAGTCCAACACTGGCATCTCCAAATCATGATATTTTCACCCATAAGAGAATTCTTCAGTCTAGACTTATATGCCCTATTCTCAGGCACCTTATCGTGACACTATATAACCTTGCCTTTGGATTCTAACAATGATGTTTATTTTATTAAGGTCGCTAAATTAGCAAATTGCTAAAATATTGTCCCTTCATAACAATTTCTCCTGCAGCAGAGTGCTGTTTAGTCTGGAACTACAATCTACTTGCTAGATGCTTTCCCAATGTGATTGTACCCATTCATATTGATTGACAAAGAACTGCCAGTCTTTTTATACATTTTAATCTGGATGACTCTGATTAGGGAATTTATCCAAGAAATAAAACCTGGTCAGACAAAAATAAAACTGCAGATGCTGGAATCCAAGGTAGACAAGCAGGAGGTTGAATGAACTCAGCAAGCTGTAACCTGAAGAAGTTTAAACCCATAACACTGACCTCTCCACCTCCTGATGCTGCCTGCCTTGCTGTTTTCTCCCAGCCTCCCGCTTGTCTACCAAGAAATAAAGCAGCGAATGGTTGTCACCTCATCTGTTAAGTTGAAACACACGCCCTGTGTGTATAAAGGCGTATTTTGCCTGTAGGTTCATAACTCCTTGAAAGTGGAGTCGCAGGTAGATAGGATAGCGAAGAAGGCGTTTGGTATACTTTCTTTTATTGGTCAGAGCAGTGAATACAGGAGTTGGGAGGTCATGTTGCAGTTGTACAGGGCATTGGTTAGGCCACTGTTGGAATAATGGGTGCAATTATGGTCTCCTTCCTATTGGAAAGATGTTGTGAAACTTGAAAGGGTTCAGAAAAGATTTACAAGGATGTTGCCAGGTTTGAAGGATTTGAGCTATAGGGAGAGGTTGAACAGGCTAGGGCTGTTTTCCCTAGAGTGTCGGATGCTGAGCGGTGACCTTATAGAGGTTTATAAAATCATTAGGGGTGCAGATAGGATAAATAGAGAAGGTCTTTTCCCTGAGTCCAGAACTAGAGGGCATAGATTTAGGGTGAGGGGAAAGATATAAAAGACACTGAAGGGTCAACTATTTCATGCATACGGTGGTATGTGTATGCCAGAGGAAGTGGTGGAAGTTGGTACAATTGCAACATTTAAGAGGCATCTGGATGGGTATATGAATTGGAAGGTTTAGAGGGATATGCGCCAAGTGCTGGCAACTGTGACTAGGTTGGGTTGGGATATCTGGTCGGCATGGACGGGTTGGACTGAAGTGTCTGTTTCCATGCTGTACATCTCTGTGACTCTATGGCTATGACAACTCTCAAATAAAACCGAATGAGTCCTATTTTGAACCCTTGTCTGTCTGAGGTACATGAGTTCAGAACTGGTCACTGATTGCAGAAGCTGCCTCATTTTTCGTTTCTCGAAGCAATGCAAGCAGAAAAACAGACAGAAATGTAGGGTTGCATAAAGAGTGTTGTATGAGATAACGATATTGTACTCACTCTGCCGAAAGTTTGCACTTGAATTCGTCCTTCGTTATGAGGTAATATTTTTCCTGGCACTCAATCTCGACTTTGAAACTGGGGAGGACTTTAAAATATATTGAAGTCAAATATAATTCCAAAACATTTGTAGTATGGGTACTTAAGAGAGAATACAATATGCAGCAGGTTATGATTTTATGAATGAAAGTCTGTAACTTGTTTCTCTTTCTCAGTTGGAAAATCAACTATAAGCTGACAGGACATAGTCTGAACTTTGGCAAAAAAAATATTAAATACAGATGAGATTGGATCTGTCACTGGTTAACACCTCTCTGGGTTTCCCTGGCTTTTCTGAAGGATATTACATACTACAGATTTTACCTAAGGTTACCCATGCAATGCATTAACACATCCACAATGGATGTTTAGAATCCAATGGCTTTATGCAATACTATCGACTTTCCATATCATGCATGCGCAAATTTCTTTAAAGTAGCATTGTATACAGAGCTAGACAAGTGAGCAAACAGATACAGATAGACAGACAGAAAGATAAGTAGATGTGTGGATGGATGAATAGAAAGGCAAAGAAACAAGCAGACAAATACTTGGAACAAAAGATTGGAACAACTTGTATTAGATAGTGTTACCCAACAATGTCATGTTCCGAAGACTTAGATAGAAATGAAAATTGCCTGGTCGATTGGCCAGATGGGTATAAGTCGCTTGGATTCATTTTTGCTTTTGTGGTGGTTGGAAAATGAACAGTAGTGAATTACACATATCTCTCCAGATCTATATTTCCATTTACTTCACTTCAGATGGATATATAGGGGTGAGGTGATACATTTTGTAACAACTGTATAAGCATTATCTATGAGTTTTTTACACATTGAGTAACAACATTTGAACTTAGCCCTATTCAAGGATATCAGCAGGATACCAGTCTGATTTGAAATTATTCCCCTCTAACTTTATCAAACATGGACATTAAAAATATTTTATAAACTCGCCTCTCGACCAAGATACTGAGATAATTCAAATGACAGTCAGGAACAATTGAAGGTAAATCATTATATTTTCTCCCTCATTATACAAGTGTTAAAGATGGTTACCGAATTCCTTGACCTCAAATCGTGCGGATTCCTTGGACATTGGTGAATCCTCAAATTGAGCCTCAATCCTCCAAATGCCAGGCCTGTTTAGAAAAGTTTAACAGGGCATTCTTCAGAGCTGCAGTCAAGTAGATCTCAGAATAGTTTCACGCGGGTGATAGAAAGGTACAGAAATTCAATTTAGCTGTTGATATGAGCTAAGTATGTTGAATCGGGCACAGATAACATTCTGCCTGATAGGTGATTCCAGGAACTTGTTGCAAATGATATTTTCAGTAAAAATATGTTCTTGGAATTTCAAAACACCAGTGGCCTGACCTGGCTTTAGCTTCAGTCAGACACAAGTCAGTCGGACAATTTTCTAGTTAGCAGCTCAGGTAAAACCAAGTACCATGACAGATCAAAATAAATAGACAAGGAAGTTCAAAGAAATGAGGAACTGAGCTGAACAAAGCTAAAAAGAAAAACTCGTGACTACGGCCAATCAAACACACATTGGAACAAATCAAATTTGATGTTGGTACTTTAACCGAGGTTGTATAGGACGTTGGTGACGCTTGTTCAGGGGTATTGTGTCCAGTTCTGGTCACCCAGTTATATAACAAGGATATTATTAAGCTGGAGAGGGTTCATAAATGATTTAACAGGATGTTGCCAGGTATGGAGGGTTGAGTTATAGGGAAAGGTTGGATAGTCTGTGACTTCACTGGAGTGTAGGAGGTTGAGAGGTGACCTGAACAAAGTTTATAAAATAGTTGGGGGTGGGGCGTGGGGAGGGGGTGTAGATACAATTAATGGTAGTTTTCTTTTCCCTAGGATGGGGGACTAGGGGACACATTTTTAAGGTGAGAGGAGAGAGATTTAAAAATGACATGGAGGCATTTTGTTTACACAGAGAGTGTGGAATGATGTTCCTGAGAAAGTAGTGGATGCAGGTACAATTACAACAGTTAAAAGATATTTGGAAAGATACATGAACAGGAAATGTTTGGAGTGATATGGGCCAGGAGCAGACAGGTGGGACCAGTTTAATTTGGGATTATGTTTGGTATGGACCGGTTGGACTGAAGGGTCTGTTTTTCTGCTGTAGGACTCTATAACTGTCAAAACCGATCTACCTCACCCAATTTGGGACAGATGGTCTATTTTCTGTATCACAAAAAATGTCTGGGTTTAATAGTGTTGTACCGTGGAAAGTATGTTTGCTTTGTAAGAATTGTCCTGTGGTAACTTGCATTGATGTAAGTGAAGCTGGCTTTCACATCCCCTTTATACAGCTGAATACAAGTCGGACATCACAGATTGAAGGTAACATGCACTTCTGTTTCTCGTAAACTGACTGATATCAGGTTCTTTGCCAGCTATCCAGTCAGATGAGTAATAAAGCATGATTGATTGTAGGAGGTGAGCAATTCAATACTTTCTCCTTTACACTATGGTCAGAAGTTGAAATCCCACCTAAAACAAATGGAATACAAATGTTCACATAATCTATTTATTGTTTTTTTTTCTAGGTTCCTCTGGGAGTTAAAAAAAATCGTTTAAAATATACATAATAAGACACAGTTTTTCCTTGACTTTTATGGAAATTGAGTTCAAGATAAGAATGTTTTAACTGGGCACAAGATGGTTCCTGTTGCATTGAACAATTGGTTGGTTCTGGATGTAGGTTTGCTCGCTGAGCTGGAAGGTTCATTTTCAAATGTTTCATCACTACCCTTGGTAACATCTTCAGTGAGCCTCTGGATGAAGCAATGGTGGTGTAGCTTGCTTTCTATTTATGTATTTGGGTTTTCTTGGGTTGGTGATGTCATTTCCTGTTCTTTTTCTCAGGGGTGGTTAATGGGATCCAAGTCAATGTGTTTGTTGATAGAGTTCCGGTTGGAATGCCATACTTCCAGGAATTCTAGTGTGTGTCTCTGTTTGGCTTGGCCTGGGATGGATGTGTTGTCCCAGTCGAAGTGGTGTCCTTCCTCATCCGTATGTAAATAGAAAGTAGGCTGCACCACCAGTGTTTCCTCCTCACTGAGGAGGCTCACTGAAGATGTTACCTAGTATGGTGATGAAACCTACATCCAGAACCTCAACCTGAACTACAAGCCTTCTCAAAACTCACTAATTCAGTAGGTTGTTGAATTCTTGGTGTTGTGATGAGAAACTGGCCCGAGACATTAGGTGAAAAAGATAAACCCCTTCACTAGCTCACACAAGATTATTTTCTATGGAAGTCAAGGGATATTGACATTGGTCGCTTTGGTTAAATATTGTGGAAACTGAGACTTCACCACACTTGGTTAATTGGATGCATGCACTGGAACAAACATACGATTACTTCAATTAGGAGCAGGAAAAAGACTCATCCAGCCTACTTTGCAAATCACTAAGATTACAAGCGATCTGAATATGGCCTCAACTCCACCTTTTTGTTTCCACCTGGTAACCATGAACTCCCTTGCTGAATGAAGACAAGCCTGTCTCAAAGCTGTTCAATAACTCCTCCTCCCCCATTTGCTGTGGAAGAGAATTTCAAAGACTCACGCTCAGGTCCATCTTTAAACAGGAAATACCAAATCTTTAAACAGTGCCCCTTCGTTCTAACCTCTGCCTTAAGGAGAATCAGCCCTTCAACATCCATCCTGTCTATTCCCCTCAGCATCTCACGTGTTTCAATGACATCACCTCTCATGCTATGTATTGCGCAGTGATGGTACAATTACCACTGCTTAGTTTGCGTCAGTCCACTACCCCGCACAAGAACTACCAGTGACTAACTTGTAAAATTCAGATGGCATTAATAGCATTTGACAATTTCATTTCGGCCCTGCACTATAATACCTGCATGTTACTTTTGACTAGAGCAACATATCCAGCTAACAATGTGCTTTCCTGGGTTCCAAGCATGTGACTAAGAATTCATGACCCATGATGCATTTCCTTTGCCATATTATTCTCACATCTGCTCCATGTACCTACTTTACTTTTCTCAAAGTTTAAATCACGCCTGCCATTTGCTCCAAATCCTTAAGGGGTGTAACAAAGAGCACAGCGCCATCCCATTCTTTCATTGCTTCAGCAGTGGTTGAGGTGTAGCGCTCACACGTGTAAAGGCCAGGGCTAAAAGGGAGCGGGTGAAATTGTTTCATTTCAGCTAACAACATATCATGGCATCTGTGGAAGAACGAGTTTACTTCAAAATGTCCTAAGCTGGCATTCCCAGCGTCTTACTGAGCGACAGTTGGAGTTGACATCTTCTGAATGAGACATCATATTCAATGTATAATCTGACCCACCAAAAGGATGGAACTAATCCCATGATGCTTGTGTTGAAATAGAGCATGCGAGTTCATCTTGGAGTCCTTTACTGGTGAACCAAACTGACCAGGAGGTGTCATCAAGTTGATGTTTGAATGGTTTTGCTATGTGCAACTGCGTTTGATCTTTCTTTTGCATTAACAGCACGTCCATTTTTAGATGTAACGTGTTCTGGGACATTCTGAAAGAAACTGGACAAATGCCAATCATAGAATCCTGACAGGGTGGAAGTGGCTCATTCAGCCCATCGATTCCACACTGCCTCTCCCAAGAGGACCACACCTACCCTCTACCTCCTAGCCCATCCCTGTAACCCACATTAACTATGGCTAGTCTACCCAGCCTGCAAATCCCTGGGCATTATGGGACAATTTCCTATGGCCAATCCACCTAACCTGCACATCTTTGGACTGTGGGAGGAGAGAGGAGCACCTGGTGTCTTCACAAATCTCCCATTTGTTATAGTTCCTGGACTGGGAGGCCTCTGTGAACTGTACATTTCATTGGGTTCTAGCCATCAGTTGCAGACTGACCGAATATACATTGACGTATGGTCAGTCAGACTCTAGGTTGATATAAGGGAACTTTGCAGCCATACAAAGGAAATATGGTCATTGTTTTCAGGCAGATTTGTAATGAATGATTAGAATCCCTACAGTGTGGAAGTAGTCTGTTCGGCCCATCGAGTCCATACTGACGCTCCCAAGAGCATCCCATCCAGACCCACCCTCTTCCCTATCCCTATAACCCTGCATTTCCCATGGCCAATCCTCTTAACTCTGCTAGGGTACCAGAAGAGCCATGGAGAAAGAATCAGATTAATGATCATGTACCAGCACACGGGAGAAAGCCATCGTTTCAATCCCAGTGGCCTTGTTGAGGGCTGGGTGGGCAGTAAGTTCCACACATTAGGGCACCTTCATGCCTAATGGGTGGCACAGTGGTTAGTACTTCTGCCTCATAGCTGCCAGCGAGCTGGGTTTGATTCCAGCTTCAGGAAACTGTCTGTGTGGAGTTTCCTCCCAAAGGGCCTGGCTCATTTTTGATTGTTAAAGTGGAGGTTTGAGAGTTAAAATGTGGGGAGTTTCGCAGAACAGAGGCAGGGTCATATTGTCAATTAAATGTTTCTATCTATCTGTCTACCTGCCCATCTGTCCATCCGTCTATCCATCTATACAGCTATACATCCAGACGTCAATCTATCTTGACATCTATCTCTCGGGACATCTATCTAGATTTCCATTTTTCTGTCTGTCTAGACATCTATCTATCTAGACATCCATCTATCTATCTGGACATCTACACAACTCGACATCTATCTAGAAATAAATAATACAAATAGCTAGACCGTTTGCAAAAGCCTTTTCCAGTTCTATCTACATCCCGAGAATGTTTCTCTCCAATACCTCAACCTCAAACTGTTCTGGTTATGCATTGTACCCCTTTTCACTTTTGATTTGATTTGTTTTTCTGAGTTGATTTATTATTGTCACATGTACCTAAGTACAGTGAGAAGTTTTGTTTTGCGTGCGATACAGGCACCTCATACCAAAACGAATGCATTAGGCTGGTAGAACAGGGCAAGGAATACAATGTTACAGCTGCACAACGAGCGAGGTGAACATTAAGTTTAAATTTGAAGGCACCACTCTATGTGATAATTAATGGATAATGTCGAAGTACAATTTTCAAAGTGTAAGTCATTTCTATGGATCTGGATAGCAGGGAAGGCTCCGTTCTAACGAATGAATAATGATTTAGTTTACTTGCAAATTCTTTTCACGGTGATATGATTATTTGGTATTCCACTGGCGAACAGGTGACCACTCAGAGGAGATTATTACCGGATCTGCCGAAGCGTTTCGATTTCTTGAGAAAAGTAAATGATTAGGGTTCTCCCTCAGGGTAAAAGACCCATTTCCAAAACAGTTTCATGTACTTACTCGGCGATATCCGGGATTTTTATGTGGCGACTGAACACTTCTCCCGACCGCATGATCTTGCTGGGAAACTGCACATTTCTGGAATTCTAGAAGGACAATTGGATGAATCTTTGGTATTGGTCATATTTGGCACCCCTTTTCTATTCAAGTAAATTAAGCATGACTGCACCGAGCCACCATGCCGCTGTACTTTTGCTGGTTAATTCACTGAACATAATTCAAAACTCTGTTCATTGTGAATGTTGACTTCTGTTGTGCCTCATTGTTTACCAAGGAGGCCAGGACTGGTAAAGTTCACCAAGATGACATTGGGAATTGAAGTCAATTAAACGAAGCAAACAAAAGGAAATCAGTGAGAAAATGCGACATAATTAGTAGTGTACTCACATATGTAGTTATTTTAATCGTCTCGCTCACTGGTCTCATATATTGATCCAGAGTAAAGATCCTGTAACGCACTGTACAATAAAAATAAATGGACGTTTGAATAATAATATTTATTAAATGAAAAAGAAACCTGGTTTTCATAACCACCCTTTTTGTTTATTCATTTACTTCTAGTGTTCTAAGTAGCCTGGTTGCATGATAACCCCACACTTCAAAAGCCCAGTGGGAAATTAGAGCCAATAAGCATCTCTGCGAGTTACATAGAATATAGCATTGTGTTTGTCACCAGTTACAATCTCCTTGTAGAATCAATCCCAATAACTTCAATAAGACTGAACAGAAAGCAAGGCTATCAATGAGACAGACCTTCAGTCTTTAGAACTGGGTTTTAAGCTTTTAAAGATGTTTTGAAACAACACTGGAGTAGGTGGAAGTTGAACTCGGGACTCCTGGCTCAGAGTTAGGGAGGCTACCACTGCAGCACAAGGGGCCTCAAACTGATTCTTAGCGCGATGTGTGCACAGTTGGACACAAGTGGGGAGTGTGGACGAATGGGTTCGCTTTTGATGCGGGTGAATCCCAGAAACTGCAGCATTCCTATGGTCTGGACCAGCTTTCTGACTAAGTCAATCTTCTGCCCCCTTCCGCCCATACTGCAGATTGTTCTCATTTACGCTCCCACGTGATTCCCCTGTGAATATCTAACAGCTATGTGATCCCCCCCCCCCTTTCTATTCTCGAATGATCGTGTGACTTCCTTTGAAATACGAATATTTCAATCGAAATCAATGGAACTGGGCATGGGTTGAAGTGCAAATGTTACCATCTCCAAGGTGCACCGCCTCAACTCACCAAATTTTCTTTGACACCATTTTTCAAACCCGTTACATCTACGACTTGAAACGATAAGGGCAGCAAGTGCAAGTTCCACTCCAAGTTGTACATCACCACTGTCACTGGCTCAATGCCCTGAAATACTCTCTCTAACAACACAGTGGATGCTCCTACGCTCCAAGGATCGGAGAGGTTCAAGGAAACAGCTCAGTACCATCTTTTGCGGGTGAATTGGTTATGAGGAATAAAAATTGGCCAAACCAGCAATACCCATGAAGGAGTTGGATAATCAATCCAAGACAGACTTGCACCAAATTCTTTTCTTAAGTCCAATTGTTGTTTCACTTTCATTATTGAGCAGACAGAATATTAGCTATTCAAAGCCATTCGGCGGGTACACTTCACTCGCCATTTCACGCTCGTGCTGAAACCTGTACATTATAGCGGGCCTATCACTCACCATTTTCACCGGGCGTGTATATTGGCTTGTCAGTCTGAATGAATATGTAACCCTTTTTTGTTGATAGTAGGATTGGAACCATTCTCCTTCCTGTAAAGAGTTGCGGGCATTCAGCAGCAAGAGAAATGTATTTGTCTTTACGTTTCATAATGTTAACCTCCTTCATGAGATTAGCGGAAGCCTGCAGGGTTGGATAACATGGAGGTTAGCAGTACCTTTACCTAGTTACTTTGCATCAAGATTAATTGCATCATATCAAGTGTGAGATTCTTCACTTTGCTATAGAAATAGAAATACTGAATAGGATTTGATTAATAAGTATGATATTTGCATATCCCGATGCTCAGAGAGATCTGGTTGTGCAATGAGCTCAAACGCAACATGCAAATACATTAAGCAGTTAAGAAATGGAATGGTATCTAGTGCCTTTGTCTAGCCGTGAGGATGATGTCTGTCAGTTCGAAGGCCCCTTGGAGGAAGAATCCCGTATAAATACGGGTCTGCTTACTATTGCTCCCATCGACGGGGAGCTACAATGAGCGAGCGTTGAGTGTTGTAACTTTATTAAGCTATCTTGTTATGACTTGATGTAATTCGATTTTGAATGTTTATTTATCCTTTTCTGTTAGTTATTTACCGTATCGTAGCTTTTTTTTATAGAGAGTTTTATTTTCTTATATTTTACTCTGTGTTTTGGTAGTTTGTGGAGTAGATTAATAATTTGTTTGCTTTATTTATATTGTTGTTGCTATTATATTGTAAAGTGGTCACATTATTTTGTATTAGTTTTGTAATCTTGTAAAGAAAAAGCCCAAAAACTTAAATGGAACGGCATTGTGGTTTTTATTGCAAGGTGATTGCAATACAGGAATTAAATATCTAGCTATACTTGCATGGCTTTATATGGGCAACATCTGGAATACTATACCGTTTTTGTCTTCATATTCAAGGACCGATGTATCTACATTGACAAGCAAAGTGAATAAACATTACATTGAGTGCTAGGGTGAGAGTGTTGTATTGTAATGGGAGGCAAGGTTAATTAGGCGCACGCTGAAATTTTAACGAATGCGAGATGATGCACTTAATGGTAAAGTCCTAGGGAGTGTTGCTGAACAAAGAGACCTTAGAGTGCAGGTTCATAGCTCCTTGAAAGTGGAGTCGCGTTTTCCCTGGAGCGTTGGAAGCTGAGGGGTGACCTAATAGAGGTTTATAAAATCATGAGGGGCGTGGATAGGATAAATAGACAAGGTCTTTTCCCTAGGGTCGGGGAATCCAGAACTTGAGGGCATAGATTTAGGGTGAGAGGGGAAATATATAAAAGAGACCCAAGGGGCATCTTTTTCACACAGAGTGTGGTACGTGTATGGAATGAGCTGCCAGAGGAAGTGGTGCAGGCTGGTACAATTGCAACATTTAAAAGGCATTTGGATGAGTATATGAATAGGAAGGGTTTGGAGGGATATGGGCTGGGTGCTGGCAGGTAGGACTAGATTGGTCGGCATGGACAGGTTGGACCGAAGGGTCTGTTTCCATGCTGTACATCTCTATGACTCAATGACTATCTCATGTACAAAATGCACACTCATGGAAGATCTTGACAGGGTAGATAGTGAGTGGTTTCTTCACCAGACTGGCGAATCTGGAGCAGTGTTCTTCAAGAGAAACCAGAGATTGAGTGTCCACAGTGCACCATAAGTTGAATTGGGAAGCAAGGGCCGCAATAAACCTGTCAAGTTCCTGCCCTACTTTAATAAATATTACTTGGTGACTTAAATAAAGCTTCCTGACTTAACTGATCAAACTGCTTCCTGTTGTCTGAAGGGTTAAAGTCTCAAATAAACTGTTGCATTTTGAAATTTTAAAGTATAACACAAATCTCACAAAATTGTCTGTAATCTGTAAATTTCCATAAAAAGTGAATCCTCCAACACATGTTGTTCTGCGTCTTCACATTGCCCCAGGTTGTGTCGTCAGCATTAAAGTGATAGTAATTGAAATCATAATCGTGGAAAAGTTGCCCCGACCTTTTCTTTCCAGCATACTCCCTGCATGGCTTCCCGTTTCTTAATGTCTGCTCCTAACTGGTGCCAAGACTTGGGGATCTCAGGCATCCATCAGAAGGGATGTCATCCACCAAATGAAGCAACCAACCATATCAAAGTATGCTCACAGACGGCAAGTCAGTTTTTTTTTCCATTTCAAAGAAAGTTATTAGAACAGATAGGTTGGATTAAGGTGGAAGTTGAAATTAAAAGAACTAATATTTTTTCAAGACTTTTAAAATATGATATTCAATAGTAATAAAAGGATTTTAACATTCCACAAACACATACATCTTTTTTTCTCACAAGCACTGAAGCTATTTTGTTGTATTTGAAGTTTAATATACTGTTAGATACATGGTGTGAAATTTCATTTTTATTTATTCATAGGAAGACCAGTGGCGTAAGGGGGAAAGCTTATTATTGCCAGGCCAATGTAGTCCCTCTGAAGACAGGTTGGAAAACTTTTAAAGTGGAACTTTAATATTGAAAAATGCAGAATTCGTGAAAACAATTCCTGAGTTTTTATGTTCAACATGCATGGACTCCACAAGTTCTGGTCAGTTTCCTGCAGGGTGGGACCACTAATTTCAGCCAGTATTAACACTAGCTTCAACTGGGAATGGTGACCGTAACGTACCGGTGAGTCGAAATACAGAGTTGGAGGATCTGAGCTATAAGGAGAGGCTGAACAGGGCTGGGGCTATTTTCCCTGGAGCGTCGGAGGCTGAGGGGTGACCTTATAGAGGTTTACAAAATTATGAGGGGCATGGATAGGATAAATAGACAAAGTCTTTTCCCTGGGGATCCAGAACTAGAGGGCATAGGTTTAGGGTGAATGGGGAAAGATATGAAAGAGACCTAAGGGGCAATCTTTTCACACAGAGAGTGGTAAGTGTATGGAAGGAGCTGCGAGAGGAAGTGATAGGGGCTGGTGCAATTGCAACATTTAAAAGGCATTTGGATGGGTACATGAATAGGAAGGGTTTGGAGAGATATGGGCCGGGTGCTGGCAGGTGTGACTATATTGAGTTGGGATATCTGGTCGGCATGGACGGGCTGGACTGAAGTAACTGTTTCCATGCTGTACATCTCTATGACTCTATGACCAAAGATAGCTTTCATAGGTTAAAACCATTTCTAAGAATGGAAATATTAGCTTTAACTTAGCCCGTATCACATGTAGGATATGCATCAATGTACATGTTTTATGTGCTCGTCTTTTATAAATAGCATCAACTAACTTGCATTTATCATGGCTGCAAGATGTGTTTTGTATGCGCTACGGTGCAGACATATAGGAACATATTTTACATCCATTAGAGTGTAGCTTACGGTGCAAAAATGCAAGGGGTTGGCTGTGAAAAAGCAATGTCATTAGGATAGTGATCTAAAATGCCTAAGTTAATGATCTGTGGACCTGGGTTCAAATCCCCTCACTGCTTTTGCTGGTGGTACTCAAGTTTACTTCGTCAAATGTGGAATATAGCGCTGATTCCCTTTGTGGTGACCATAGCAACTCTCATCAGTTGTTGTAAAAACCCATTTGCTTGAGTCATATCCAATACGGAAGGAAACCAGCCCCCTGTTGCAGAACTATAGCACTGTAACTGGCTCTCCACTGCATTCTAAACGGCGCAACAGCCCATTGAGCCCTAAGGATGGGGATGTAACAATGGCGTTGTTAGTGACACCGACACTAAAGGAAAAGACGTAGAGCTTTGAAGAATGAACTGAGCACTTCAGTTAACCCACCTGTACAAATATTACCGGCATTTATTATAGTGGTTAAGTCAAGAGTATTTTAGGGTCTAGTTTCAACGCCATTACGCAAAGGTGTACCGAGGCCACATTTGAATAATTGTCGACAGTGTGTTGCTGGAAAAACACAGCAGGGTCAGGCAGCATCCAAGGAGCAGAAGAATCGACGTTTCGGTCAGGAAACGGCCCGAAACGTCGGTTTTCCTGCTCCTCGGATGCTACCTGACCCGCTGTGCTTTTCCAGCACCACACTCTCGACTCTGTTCTCCAGCATCTGCAGACCTCAGTTTCTCCACATTTAAATAATCGCCAAGTTCTGGGAGAGACTAGTGGACTGGAATTTTAAGTATAAGCGCAGGAAGCTTCCACCTTGTATCAAAACACGGACGTCTCATTTGGGGCGAGAAGGTGCACTCCCTCAACAGTGGCACTTAAATCAATAAATGACAGAGGGGTTCGCACGTCGCTGCATGAGTCCCGATGGCAGTACTTACGGCAATGTCTTTGATTTGACGGTAACCATTTCCTGCCGTTAGTTCAAAATCAACATCCTTGGAAAGCTTTCTGGAGCCCGTCACATCGAATAAATAAACT
Source organism: Chiloscyllium plagiosum (assembly GCF_004010195.1). NCBI lineage: Eukaryota > Metazoa > Chordata > Chondrichthyes > Orectolobiformes > Hemiscylliidae > Chiloscyllium > Chiloscyllium plagiosum. Next base: position 18,637,164 of record NC_057746.1, on the reverse strand, counting down.
TTGACCTTGACGGGATTTTCTGCTCCATCCAACTGGATAGCAACGCTCTCCTTCACCCCGATGTGAATGATGTTGGGGGCACTGATTAAGTAGCTAGGAGTTTTGTCAATTACAAAAGAGGAGTCAAAGACCGAGTTAATCAAAATAGCAAGTGAGTGCAGCCATTGGGAGGCGGGGCGTGCAGGGGACAGTGCGGCCCCCCGAATGGCCTTGAACATGCCAGCGCCAGCCTGCGTGAAATTGACACGCATTTCCGTCACTTGCTCATTTGAAATGACCAACTAAATGGAAAGGCGTGAGTTTCACCACACGCTGTGTTCTGTTACACTCTCCGCAGATGCCAGCAGCACTGATTGGATGCAGCATCAACTCTTTACCCCCTAGTCTCGCTGCAAAATTCCCCAGAGATGTTTAGCTCGCTTCCCTGTATTCAAAATGAACTTTTAAGGAAAAAAAAATGCAGAATTATGATTTAATGAATTCCAATCAAAGTTTAATTGCCATTATAACGGCATTAATTTAATATTTATCTCCTGTATTTTCTTCTTCTTCTGATTTGGAATCTGCTAAATATGATCAAGTTCTGTATCGAATATTCTCCATAGCACTGTGATGGTTTCCTTACGCTGTTTCTATGGAAACCAACCGGCTGGCCTTGGGAAGCAGGAGTGTCAAACTTCTTGTCATGTTATTAATATTAATTTAACGCTTGGCAATCCTTAGCCTGTCAGACAGTTATCCGTGTATAAGGCAGCACAGTTAAATAGGGCAGGAATTAAACTTTAGTTTTGTTTGACCTTAGATATGAGGTCGCATCTGAAAAAAAAAAGCGAAACTTAAATTTGGAAATGAATTCCGTTCACGACAGATGGTGTACACTTAGCCCATTGACCAGCCGAAAAATCATCTGGGGATGTTTCATGCAATGGGGACTCTGCTAAATATCAACCAGAGATAAGTCGCTCTATCATTGTAATTCATCATTGCTGCAAACAGCATCCATTCAGGCTGCCAGTTCCAAATACTACATCAGTCACATTAAAGTTACCGCAAGTGCGGAAAAAAGTTCTATATCAACAACAGTAAACGTCCCACTCTGTTTCATGAGGCTAAATTGTTAAGAAAACAGATTTCCACTGTTTTTGCTTTCTCGTTGACCCCTGCTGTTAGGGGGGTTAAACTTGCACCCTGAAATCCAAAGCACCCCATGTGATTGTGTTTCATATCTGCATTACATAATTTCACTCAGGCTTGCATCCTTTTCTAAAGGCTGTGACCCAAGACAGATGCAGCCCTACTAGTCGCTAACATGTTTCACCTGTAATCAGGAGGATTATTTGAAGGCTCTGACCTCACCTGAAATAGAAAGCACACGTACATATACATACATGTCGGCTCTCTCTCTCTCTCTCTCACACACACACACACACAAAGACACACACATACACACACACACACACAAAGACACACACACGAAAACGCGCACATTCACGCACGTACACACATTCACAAAAACAGGCTCTCTCACGCAGATCGGCACGCACACACAGACACACACACACACATACACGCACACACATGCACACACACACACATACACACACACACATTTCGCAAACACAGATTTCCTCAAACACAAGCAATCATTAACATATGCACACAGACCTGAACGTACATCTAAGCAGACATGGGGGGATACAGACATACAGACTCACAGTCATGCTCACGAATACAGGCATGCATACACACAAGCCACATACACAGATACGTCAGGACACACAGCTACACACACAGCATCGTTCCTGCACCCATTCTGTTATCTAGTGCCAAGATCCTGCCACTCCGCCACCTCCCTGCTTACAATCTCTATCTAATGAACCATTCAACGTTCCTCTTGGATGACTCAGTTGAACCACGTTCCCACCACGTTCCCAGGCATTGGATTCCAAAGGCTAGCCACTCGATGTGTGAAAATGCTTTTCTCCCACGCCCTCCCCCACCTCCCCTCCCCCCACACCACCTTCCTTCTTTTGCACATCATCTGTGCCCTCCCATTCTTTTTTCCCCCCCCCTTTTCTCAGTGTGAACAGTTTCTCCCCATCTATTCTGTCGGTAGAGTAGTCATCAAATCAAACAGCGCAGAGACAGACCCTTCGGTCCAACAGACCGTGGTGGACATCACACCTGCCTGCTCCTGGCCCATATCCCTCCAGACCTTTCCTATTCATGAATCCATTCAAATGTCTTTTAAACGTTGTAATTTTCCTCGCATTCACCACTTTCTCAGAAAGCTCATTCCACACGCGAACCACCCTCTGTGTGAAAAAAAATCCCTCTTATGTCTATCCCTCTCATTGTTGCACAAACTTCGATCAGATCGCCTCTTAGCCTCCTCCACTTCAGTGAAAAAATGTCCCAGCCTATCCAGCCTTTCTTTATAACTCACCGTTTATGATTTTGCACACACACACTGACACAAAGCAGACATACGCGCAGAGAGGCACATACTGACACACAGACATGTACACATAAAGACACAAGAATTACCCACACATAGACACGCACACAGATACACAAGCAAACGCACAGACACACCCACACACAGATAAATGCACATACATCCGCACACACTGAGATAGGAATACCGACATACATAAACTAATGCTCAGCCATACGTACACACAGACATATTCACATGCATACACTTACACACAGAAACGCACACTGATAGAGACACAAACAAATGTACATCGACCTGCACACACTGATGTGTGCATACCAACACACAGAGACACACGCACACATATACTGAGACACAGACACATACAAACACAGACGCATACACACGCATACATATACACACAGAGACGCACATTAACACACAGAACACAAATAAACACGTACCCGCCCACAGTGGCATAAGAATACCGATACTCAGAGACAAATACACATACAGTGATACCCAGACACATACACACAAACACATGCACACAAAGATGCACACTCACACTCAGAAATACATATATTCACCCATACAAATCGACATAAGATTACGAAAAAACAGACAACTGGACAGATACACAAGCACACGCAGAGACACAGACGCACACGCACATAGACACACAAATACACGCAGAGACACAGACGCACACGCACATAGACACACAAATACACGCAGAGACACAGACGCACACGCACATAGACACACAAATACACGCAGAGACACAGACGCACACGCACATAGACACACAAATACACGCAGAGACACAGACGCACACGCACATAGACACACAAATACACGCAGAGACACAGACGCACACGCACATAGACACACAAATACACGCAGAGACACAGACGCACACGCACATAGACACACAAATACACGCAGAGACACAGACGCACACGCACATAGACACACAAATACACGCAGAGACACAGACGCACACGCACATAGACACACAAATACACGCAGAGACACAGACGCACACGCACATAGACACACAAATACACGCAGAGACACAGACGCACACGCACATAGACACACAAATACACGCAGAGACACAGACGCACACGCACATAGACACACAAATACACGCAGAGACACAGACGCACACGCACATAGACACACAAATACACGCAGAGACACAGACGCACACGCACATAGACACACAAATACACGCAGAGACACAGACGCACACGCACATAGACACACAAATACACGCAGAGACACAGACGCACACGCACATAGACACACAAATACACGCAGAGACACAGACGCACACGCACATAGACACACAAATACACGCAGAGACACAGACGCACACGCACATAGACACACAAATACACGCAGAGACACAGACGCACACGCACATAGACACACAAATACACGCAGAGACACAGACGCACACGCACATAGACACACAAATACACGCAGAGACACAGACGCACACGCACATAGACACACAAATACACGCAGAGACACAGACGCACACGCACATAGACACACAAATACACGCAGAGACACAGACGCACACGCACATAGACACACAAATACACGCAGAGACACAGACGCACACGCACATAGACACACAAATACACGCAGAGACACAGACGCACACGCACATAGACACACAAATACACGCAGAGACACAGACGCACACGCACATAGACACACAAATACACGCAGAGACACAGACGCACACGCACATAGACACACAAATACACGCAGAGACACAGACGCACACGCACATAGACACACAAATACACGCAGAGACACAGACGCACACGCACATAGACACACAAATACACGCAGAGACACAGACGCACACGCACATAGACACACAAATACACGCAGAGACACAGACGCACACGCACATAGACACACAAATACACGCAGAGACACAGACGCACACGCACATAGACACACAAATACACGCAGAGACACAGACGCACACGCACATAGACACACAAATACACGCAGAGACACAGACGCACACGCACATAGACACACAAATACACGCAGAGACACAGACGCACACGCACATAGACACACAAATACACGCAGAGACACAGACGCACACGCACATAGACACACAAATACACGCAGAGACACAGACGCACACGCACATAGACACACAAATACACGCAGAGACACAGACGCACACGCACATAGACACACAAATACACGCAGAGACACAGACGCACACGCACATAGACACACAAATACACGCAGAGACACAGACGCACACGCACATAGACACACAAATACACGCAGAGACACAGACGCACACGCACATAGACACACAAATACACGCAGAGACACAGACGCACACGCACATAGACACACAAATACACGCAGAGACACAGACGCACACGCACATAGACACACAAATACACGCAGAGACACAGACGCACACGCACATAGACACACAAATACACGCAGAGACACAGACGCACACGCACATAGACACACAAATACACGCAGAGACACAGACGCACACGCACATAGACACACAAATACACGCAGAGACACAGACGCACACGCACATAGACACACAAATACACGCAGAGACACAGACGCACACGCACATAGACACACAAATACACGCAGAGACACAGACGCACACGCACATAGACACACAAATACACGCAGAGACACAGACGCACACGCACATAGACACACAAATACACGCAGAGACACAGACGCACACGCACATAGACACACAAATACACGCAGAGACACAGACGCACACGCACATAGACACACAAATACACGCAGAGACACAGACGCACACGCACATAGACACACAAATACACGCAGAGACACAGACGCACACGCACATAGACACACAAATACACGCAGAGACACAGACGCACACGCACATAGACACACAAATACACGCAGAGACACAGACGCACACGCACATAGACACACAAATACACGCAGAGACACAGACGCACACGCACATAGACACACAAATACACGCAGAGACACAGACGCACACGCACATAGACACACAAATACACGCAGAGACACAGACGCACACGCACATAGACACACAAATACACGCAGAGACACAGACGCACACGCACATAGACACACAAATACACGCAGAGACACAGACGCACACGCACATAGACACACAAATACACGCAGAGACACAGACGCACACGCACATAGACACACAAATACACGCAGAGACACAGACGCACACGCACATAGACACACAAATACACGCAGAGACACAGACGCACACGCACATAGACACACAAATACACGCAGAGACACAGACGCACACGCACATAGACACACAAATACACGCAGAGACACAGACGCACACGCACATAGACACACAAATACACGCAGAGACACAGACGCACACGCACATAGACACACAAATACACGCAGAGACACAGACGCACACGCACATAGACACACAAATACACGCAGAGACACAGACGCACACGCACATAGACACACAAATACACGCAGAGACACAGACGCACACGCACATAGACACACAAATACACGCAGAGACACAGACGCACACGCACATAGACACACAAATACACGCAGAGACACAGACGCACACGCACATAGACACACAAATACACGCAGAGACACAGACGCACACGCACATAGACACACAAATACACGCAGAGACACAGACGCACACGCACATAGACACACAAATACACGCAGAGACACAGACGCACACGCACATAGACACACAAATACACGCAGAGACACAGACGCACACGCACATAGACACACAAATACACGCAGAGACACAGACGCACACGCACATAGACACACAAATACACGCAGAGACACAGACGCACACGCACATAGACACACAAATACACGCAGAGACACAGACGCACACGCACATAGACACACAAATACACGCAGAGACACAGACGCACACGCACATAGACACACAAATACACGCAGAGACACAGACGCACACGCACATAGACACACAAATACACGCAGAGACACAGACGCACACGCACATAGACACACAAATACACGCAGAGACACAGACGCACACGCACATAGACACACAAATACACGCAGAGACACAGACGCACACGCACATAGACACACAAATACACGCAGAGACACAGACGCACACGCACATAGACACACAAATACACGCAGAGACACAGACGCACACGCACATAGACACACAAATACACGCAGAGACACAGACGCACACGCACATAGACACACAAATACACGCAGAGACACAGACGCACACGCACATAGACACACAAATACACGCAGAGACACAGACGCACACGCACATAGACACACAAATACACGCAGAGACACAGACGCACACGCACATAGACACACAAATACACGCAGAGACACAGACGCACACGCACATAGACACACAAATACACGCAGAGACACAGACGCACACGCACATAGACACACAAATACACGCAGAGACACAGACGCACACGCACATAGACACACAAATACACGCAGAGACACAGACGCACACGCACATAGACACACAAATACACGCAGAGACACAGACGCACACGCACATAGACACACAAATACACGCAGAGACACAGACGCACACGCACATAGACACACAAATACACGCAGAGACACAGACGCACACGCACATAGACACACAAATACACGCAGAGACACAGACGCACACGCACATAGACACACAAATACACGCAGAGACACAGACGCACACGCACATAGACACACAAATACACGCAGAGACACAGACGCACACGCACATAGACACACAAATACACGCAGAGACACAGACGCACACGCACATAGACACACAAATACACGCAGAGACACAGACGCACACGCACATAGACACACAAATACACGCAGAGACACAGACGCACACGCACATAGACACACAAATACACGCAGAGACACAGACGCACACGCACATAGACACACAAATACACGCAGAGACACAGACGCACACGCACATAGACACACAAATACACGCAGAGACACAGACGCACACGCACATAGACACACAAATACACGCAGAGACACAGACGCACACGCACATAGACACACAAATACACGCAGAGACACAGACGCACACGCACATAGACACACAAATACACGCAGAGACACAGACGCACACGCACATAGACACACAAATACACGCAGAGACACAGACGCACACGCACATAGACACACAAATACACGCAGAGACACAGACGCACACGCACATAGACACACAAATACACGCAGAGACACAGACGCACACGCACATAGACACACAAATACACGCAGAGACACAGACGCACACGCACATAGACACACAAATACACGCAGAGACACAGACGCACACGCACATAGACACACAAATACACGCAGAGACACAGACGCACACGCACATAGACACACAAATACACGCAGAGACACAGACGCACACGCACATAGACACACAAATACACGCAGAGACACAGACGCACACGCACATAGACACACAAATACACGCAGAGACACAGACGCACACGCACATAGACACACAAATACACGCAGAGACACAGACGCACACGCACATAGACACACAAATACACGCAGAGACACAGACGCACACGCACATAGACACACAAATACACGCAGAGACACAGACGCACACGCACATAGACACACAAATACACGCAGAGACACAGACGCACACGCACATAGACACACAAATACACGCAGAGACACAGACGCACACGCACATAGACACACAAATACACGCAGAGACACAGACGCACACGCACATAGACACACAAATACACGCAGAGACACAGACGCACACGCACATAGACACACAAATACACGCAGAGACACAGACGCACACGCACATAGACACACAAATACACGCAGAGACACAGACGCACACGCACATAGACACACAAATACACGCAGAGACACAGACGCACACGCACATAGACACACAAATACACGCAGAGACACAGACGCACACGCACATAGACACACAAATACACGCAGAGACACAGACGCACACGCACATAGACACACAAATACACGCAGAGACACAGACGCACACGCACATAGACACACAAATACACGCAGAGACACAGACGCACACGCACATAGACACACAAATACACGCAGAGACACAGACGCACACGCACATAGACACACAAATACACGCAGAGACACAGACGCACACGCACATAGACACACAAATACACGCAGAGACACAGACGCACACGCACATAGACACACAAATACACGCAGAGACACAGACGCACACGCACATAGACACACAAATACACGCAGAGACACAGACGCACACGCACATAGACACACAAATACACGCAGAGACACAGACGCACACGCACATAGACACACAAATACACGCAGAGACACAGACGCACACGCACATAGACACACAAATACACGCAGAGACACAGACGCCACACACACACTCTCTCTCACACACACTCTCTCTCACATACATGCGCGTACACGCACACTCTCTCACACACGCACTCTCTCGCTCTCTCACTCACACACACTCACACATACACACACACACAGACTCATACACACATACAGACTCACACACTCACTCACTCACAAACACACACATAATCTAATTTTCTAAATGGATGTTACACCAAGGTTTTAGTTGGGCCAATAAAATGATGTTGTAACTCACAGATAGGAAGAGTCCCAATAGAGTTAGGGGCATGTTGTCATTCAACTTGATAAGCTGATAAGAGACTCAGATTCAGGATAACAACATGTTTTCCACCTGTGCTCAAGGGAATTGGTCTGAGCAGTAATAACACTAACTCCAGAAAATTTCACATATTTTCCGTTTTCATACATAACTCATGCACTGAGCATAGTATCTGACTGCCTCACACAATATATTAACCAGATGTCCCAGTACTCGGTTATTCTTTGCCCATAGTCTACAAGAAAGCAGCATCTGTTATAGAAAAACTGAGAGAGAAGATGGAAAAGAGAAAGAAGAATATGATTAGATTACTTACAGTGTGGAAACAGGCCCTTCAGCCCAACAAGTCCATACCGACCCTCCGAAGAGCAACCCACCCAGACCCATTTCCCTATATTTACCCTTTCACCTAACACTACCGGCAA
>NC_057746.1:18619724-18627027 GCF_004010195.1 Chiloscyllium plagiosum | reverse complement strand
CCTCGCTTTCTCCTCTTACAATTTGACCCTTTTCACGCTAAGTACTATATCTATCACCTTCTTGAAAACACTCAATGCTTTGGTCTCACCTTCTGTGTGAAGTAAGTTACCCTCATATCAATCCTAAATGATCATTCCCTTATCCTTAGACTGTCGCATTGGTTCTAGACTCCTAATCACCATGCATACAGTCCCTGAGTTTACTCTGTCTTGTCCTTCTTACAATTTTATATTTTCTATGAGATCCCCTCTCCCATCCACCCCAGTCTTGCTAGAATTTTAGAGGTTTCTATGACATTCCCCTCAGTCCTCTGAACGCCAGTGAATTTGAAAATTTGATCCAATCTCTCTTCGTACGTCAGTGCTGCCATCTCAGGATACAGACTGGTTAATCTTTGCTGTAACCCCTCCATCATCAGAACTACTTACTCAGGTAAAGGGAACAAAACTGCACGCATTACTCCAGGTATGGTCTCACCAAGGCATGTGTCCAACTGCAGCAGAAAATCCCTGCTCCTGTACTCGAATCCTTTGGCTATGAACACCAACAATCTGCATGCTTTCTTCATTGTTTACTGCACCATATCCATATCATGAGGTACTTGCTTGTTCAGGTCCAATCCAGTGTACTAAACATGTGGGTTACAGAAAAAGTCAACATCCAGAAACATCTTCTTCAAATGTCCCCTAAATAATGATTCATTTAAACACATTTGATTTCTCCTTGAAAGCCATTTAATTTTATTATTCAATCAATTCCAAACCCCCACCCACCCATTTTTATAAAATAGAGGGCATAAACGGCCACATTTTAATGAGATGTGTGGCATTTTGTTTTTTAAACCTCATGACTTTGTTCTGATCTGGATTTTTTTTCCGCCGGAATAGGTGATAGTAAAGGACTCAGTGGTCACTTTTGAAATAAAGTTGCACTTATATTCATAAAGCAACAATTTGCGGCAATAGGAAACGTTCAGGTGAGACAGATAACTGAGTAGCTATGACCAAGTAGAAATAATTTTCAGCCGTGATCAAATTGAGGGACCATTTTCAACTAGTAAGCAAATCTAGAAATAATTCAAAATGGGAGAGAAAATGTAGGTCCCACTTACATCTACAGTCCAAATCTAAATGCCACTTATATAGGATACACTAGAGGCAGAGAATAGCCGAGGGCAACCTAAGCCAGATACAACAGCAAGAGCTTTTATTCGTGTAGCTCTTTAATGTCTCTTTGCACAGGTTTTTCTTTCAAAAGTTGTCATGCAGTTAAAACAATTTCTGTCTGTAAAAGAGTTTCTCAAATTACTTATACAAAATGCATTATGGGTTGAATTTCCTTGGTTCCCCAAGTGTACTGAAATGATTTTACATAAGGAAATTCATCTAAAGAATCTTGTTAGATCAATCTGTGAAGATGTTATGCAAATTTCCTTAATATGGACGTAATCACACTCATTTGGTTTATAGGGGAAGCCGCACTAACATTCCCAGATCTGCAAACATAGTCGTGGTAAGCTGGAAACTAGGTAACTATTCTCACGTTAATACCTGGATGGTCTGCAGAGGTGACCATCCATGGAGCTGTAACCACAAGCTGTTCTGTGGGACGATTAGTTATTGCAGATTTCAACAATCATTATTCCAGGTGGATATGTTGGTTTTCGTTCCTAAATAATCAAACTTAAGGCAACCTTGAAGAACAGCTACTCATCTTTCATCTCAGCAGTTCATAGACTCCTGGCCTTAACATTGAGTTCAACAATTTTACATCATTTCACCTCCGTCACCATCATGCATGCATGCATTTTTTTTCTCTCTCTCTCTCTGTCTGTCTCTTTGTCTCTCTCTCTCTCTCGGCTTCTTTATTCCTTTAGCCCTTCCTGATACATTCGCGTGCTTGCTATATAGTCACTGACACCTTGTCTGTACCTGGTCTTTGTTTCTTTATTGCATCGATTTCCATTCCTTTTGGTTTTTGGTATCATGAAACCTCTTGTTAGTTCATCTCTCCTGCCCTTCCACAAATCTTCTGGCACTTTTCTCTTGCTTGCACATTTGCACGAGCTTAAAGAAAAACTTGTGATATCATCTTTCTTCTGCCTGATGAAAGAATATCAACCTGAAATGTTAACTTTGTTTCTCGCCACCAATGCTGACTTGCCTTCTGAGAATGACCAACATTACTTTCAACCTCAGCTTTACATATAGAGTCATGGAGACATAGAGATGTACAGCAAGGAAACAGATCCTTCGGTCCAACCTGTCCATGCTGACCAGATATCCCAATCCAATCCAGTCCCACCTTCCAGCACCTGGCCCATATCCCTTCAAACCCTTCCTATTCATAGACCCATCCAAATGCCTTTTAAATGTTGCAATTGTACCAGCCTCCACAACTTCCTCTGGCAGCTCATTCCATATACACATCACCCTCTGCATGAAAAGGTTGCCCTTTAGGTCTCTTTTACATCTTTCCCCTCTCACCCGAAACCTATGCACACTAGTTCTGGACTCTCCCACCCAGGGAAAAGAACTTGTTCATTTACCCCAGCCATGTGGGTGGCACGGTGGCACAGTGGTTAGCACTGCTGCCTCACAGCGCCAGAGACCCGATTCAATTCCCGCCTCAGGCGACTGACTGTGTGGAATTTGCACATTCTCCCCGTGTCTGCGTGGGTTTCCTCCGGGTGCTCCGGTTTCCTCCCACAGTCCAAAAATGTGCAGGTTAGGTGAATTAGCCATGCTAAATTGCCCATAGTGTTACGTGTAGGGGTGGGTGGGTTGTGGGTCAGCATGGACTTGTTGGGCCGAAGGGTCTGTTTCCACACTGTATGCAATTGAATCTGCCCCTCAAGGATTTTATAAACCTCTATAAGGTCACCTCTTTGCCTCCAACGCTCCAGGCAAAACAGCCCCAGCCTATTCAACCTCTCCCTATGGCTCAAATCCTCCAACCCTGGCAACATCTTTGTAAATCTTCTCTGAAGCTTTCAAGTTTCACAACATCTTTCTGATAGGAAGGAGACCAGAATTGCACATAATAGTCCAACAGTGGCTTAACCAATGTTCTGTACAGCCACAAGGTGACCTCCCAACTCCTGTACTCAATACTCTGACCAATAAAGGAAAGCATACCAAACGCCTTCTTCACTATCCTATCTACCTGAGACTCCATTTTCAAGGAGTTATGAACCTGCGCTCCAAGGTCTCTTTTTTTCAGCAACACTCCCTAGGACGTTACCATTAAGTGTATAGGTCCTGCTAAGATTATAGTATCAACTGTCAATAAAATAACTAGTTACTGCAGAATGAATAAGGATTTTTGTGCCCAATGTTTACCAGAATCATCCTCAGTGAATCCTCCACTATCAACAGCATGGAGTTAGCATTGATGGAGTTAGCATTGTCCAGAAACTAAATTGAACTAGTCATATCAGTGCTATGGTTACAGATGCAAGCTAGGCATCTCGTAGGTAGGAAATCAAACCATATCTACCATCTACACAGCACAGGTAAGACACTTGATGGAACAGTCTCTTCTTGTTTGGATGGGTGCAGCTCCAGCAACACTCAAGAAGCATGACGCCATCCAGGACAAAGTAGTTCGCTTGAGCGGTTCCATATCCTCAAATGTCAGTCCCTCCACCAGTGGTGCTCTATAGCAACTGTATGCACTGCAGAAATTCCACAAAGCTCCTTCGACAGCATCTTCAAAACCCACTGGTCATCTGGAAGGACAAAGGCAGCAGATATATGGGGACCATTGCAGGTTCCCCTCCAAATTACTCATCATCCTGACTTGGGAATACCTCGTCCTTCCTGCGTTAATGTCCCAGAACTCCCTTCTGAACAGTATCGTTCACTGACCTACAGCAAATTGGTTGCAATTGTTCAAAATGGGAGCTCACCACCACCTTCTCAAGGGCAGATCAGAATGGGAAATAAATGCTCATTGAGCCAAGGAAAACGACATCCCATGAATGGATAGCACAAAGACTAGCTTCCAATGTTTGAGGGTTCTATTCACATGGATCTCAGTATGCCTGCGAGCTTCATTTGACATCTAACTTTAATGTCTCAGTGAATTAACTTCTGTTGATGTGAAGCATTACCTGCATTTGAAAATGCAACATTGGATCAACTTAAGTACAAACTGATCCTCGCCAGATCTGTTTGTCACTTTTCCAGAAGATTTCCCTGGTCTCTCGAGGATGTCTTGTATAATACAGTGTGTGAATGCTTCCATCGAGTGAAACCATAACCTGTGGAAAGGCTTGATGGCAGATTGCAGCCGTCAGACACCATTTTCTCTGCACAGCAGGAGGTAAATCGGTTGTCCAAGATTTTTGAAATGCCTCTACTATCATTTCTGGTCCAGTAGGTCCCTTCCCTCAAAGGTTATTCCTAGAATATTAGCCAACGAAATGGACTTTCCTGCCATTAAAAGTCGCCACATATCTTGGAAATGAAGCTGAGTTACTGAGTTGTATGACCCGGACTGGTACTTCTAGTGATGTTGGTGAGGTGGTGGCAGCTAGCGAGGGCTTCCTGGGGCATCGGCTGGGCCGCCGAACTGAGACTCATCACGGCCCGGAAAGGGGAACACCTTACAGAAACCCCGGAGACCTTCAGCAAACCTGGAGCTGGCCTTGACCAGAAGGACTGTGGAGGACCCGAAAGACTGTATTCTTTCTCATCTTTCTGCCTGTACAGTTTTCTGCCAACTGAACAGAAGATGAGGCTGTATTTAAGCAATTGCATTTTATTCATTTTGAAATCCAAATTGGTGCCGGATTCTGGGGACAGAACACTTCTGACTGGATTTTCCTAAATACATGAGACAATAAAATCATTCATGGTTCATCATATCTGATAGCTGGCTCTGATTGTAGATATACTCCCTCATCAACCTGCACAGAAACGTTAACACACCTTATTCTTGAGATATAGGTACTAAGACCATTGCACCACAAGATACCTCTAGTTCTGGTTCGACTGGTTCTGGGATTAATTGAAAGACTTGAATTTAAACAGGATCCTCGATCGAACTCCGCAATCTTACAAATAGCTTGAGAGATGATGAAGTACTTTCACATAATACTTCACATAATATTTGCTACTTAAGGAGGACATGGAAGAATACTATGTTTGTTCATGGCTTGTTCAATCATTATAAACTCCAAAGTCGATGAGACGCTCGATTTTTCTTGTCGGCGTCAGTTGAGGAATAAATATTTTCCTGGTCAAAGGGAAAGTTGCTGGGTTTCTAAATTATCCTGTGGAATTTGTACTTGAACGAGAGGAGGAAGGGCTTTCGCTCGACTTCAAATCTGAAAGATGGCGGCCCCAAAAGGTGAGAAATTTGGTCTGCACATTCAGTTTGTGTTATACGTGTCCACATCAATAGGTGGCAATATTTCACCACATACAGCTCATGAAGCTCAACCTGAGCTACAAATCTTCTCAGAACTCGTTATACAGCTCATTCTTAAAGGAATGACGATGTTATCGAGATCATGAGATATAACGCACCTGAATTGCCCTCAGGGGTATCTGCAATGTTTCGACAATGAGTCTACTAACGCCTGAGTCCTCACTATGTATTAGGTTTTGGCACTTGGAACAGAATGATTTTAACGCAAAAAATATTGCCAGTGGTATATATGTTTTAAGTTTCTTTTGATGGTTGCATAAACCTACAACGAGTAATTGGTTTCTTTTTTTTAACCTTCCAAATGTCTCCCATACCAACGACGGATCAGTCAACAATGCCACAATGAGAGATCCTCTCATTGCATTTCCACCCTGTCCCCGAAACTGATTCCATTCGTGTCCTTCCTGCTCCACTATAAACGTGAGAAAAGGCCCTGAAAAACCCAGGGTTTAAATCGTGGTTTTCCTGTTGGGAAAGCGGTCCCACTTCAGTCACAGCGTTCTGACCGAATGGCGAAAATGCAAACGAATCACGGCAGTTGAAAGTTGATGAAGTCTCGGGGCAGGGTGATTGCAAATTCGCCAGCAGACTCTTCAATGCTTACACTCCATGGGGTGCTGGTATAGAAACATAGGAGAAAGGAGGTTACAGCGGGATCTTGGTCAGATGGGCCAATGGGCTGAGAAGTGACAGATAGAGTTTAATTCAGATAAATGCGAGGTGCTGCATTTTGGGAAAGCAAATCGTAACAGGACTTATACCCTTAATGGTAAGGTCCTAGGGAGTGTTGCTGAACAAAGAGACCTTGGAGTGCGGGGCATGGTTAGGATAAATAGGCAAAGTCTTTTCCCTGGGGTGGGGGAGTCCAGAACTAGAGTGCATAGCTTTAGGGTGAGAGGGAAAAGATATAAAGGAGACCTAAGGGGCAACTTTTTCACACAGAGGATGGTATGTGTATGGAATGAGCTGCCAGAGGAAGTGGTACAATTGCAACATTTAAGAGGCATTTGGATGGGTCTATGAATAGGAAGGGTTTGGAGGGATATGGGCCGGGTGCTGGAAGGTGGGACTAGATTGGGTTGGGATATCTGGTTGGCATGGACGGTTTGGACCGAAGGGTCTGTTTCCATGCTGTACATCTCTATGACTCTATGACTGTATAAGTTTGATTATTTAGAAACAAAAACAGACATATCCAACTGGAAAAATGATTGTTGAAATCTGCAATGACTAATCATCCCACAGAACAGGCTGTGGTCGTAGCTCCAGGGATGTTCATCTCTGCAGACCATCCAGGTATTAACGTGAGAATAGTTACCTAGCTTCCAGCTTACCACGACTATGTTTGCAGATCTGGGAATGTTAGTGCAGCTTCCCCTATAAAAAAGAAATGATTCATCCCTACAGGCTTATGCCACCATTCAATATGAGCATGGTTGATAAATCCAAGGCTGCATCCTTTTTCTTCTTCACCCCCCCCCCCCTCCCCCACCATATCATTTGATCCCTTTAGTCCTAAGAGCTAGAACTACCTCATTGTCGAAAACATTCAATGCATCGGCATCAACTGCTTTCTTTGGCAGAGAATTTTTTTAAATTTCAAAAATATACTTTATTCATAAAATTATTTGGATCTCTTTACAATTGGTCATGCCATTCTTGTGCACACATTGCATTGCTTTACATACAGACATTGAAATTTATTTTTCCTATATACAAGTCTGTACATTTACTATCCAGCTCTTCTGCTGAGGCGTCAGTGGAGCCCAAATGACTGCGCAGGCCCCCTGTTCTTCTTTAGGCAGGCAGATGTTACACGGTGGTCTTTCCCCACCGCGCCTTGGCGGCAGCTGCCCCAAGCTTCAG
>NC_057746.1:18605102-18619155 GCF_004010195.1 Chiloscyllium plagiosum | reverse complement strand
GGCGATGTCATCCATGTACAGGGAGGCCTTAACCTGCAGGCCCCTGCTGCCAGGAATAGTCACCACTCTCAGGCTTGCATCCTTCCTGATGGACTCGGCAAATGGCTCTATGCAGCACACAAACAAGGCAGGAGAGAGAGGGCAGCCCTGCCTGACTCCAGATCTGACTGGGAAGCTATCTGATTCCCACCCATTGATTGAGACTGCACTGGCAATGTTGGTGTAGAGCAGTCTGATCCAATTGCAGATTCCCTCCCCAAAGCCCATTTTGGACAGAACATCTCTCATATACGTGTGCAATATCCTGTCAAAGGCTTTCTCCTGGTCCAGGCTGATCAGGCAGGTGTCCAACCCTCTGTCCTACACGTAGGCGATCATATCCCTGAGGAGTGCGAGACACTCAGCGATCTTCCTGCCCGGTATGGCATAGGTTTGGTCATGGTGAATCACCGACCCCAGAGCAGACCTGACCTGGTTACTCCCTGGGCGAAGTCATTTCACTTTAACTCTGGGCTGATTTCAGCTCTGGTCTCCAGCATCTGCAGTCCTCACTTTCTCCTCACTTTAACTCTGCTCTAGATTGCCTACCCCATATCTTTTGACCATGACCCATGTATAGTGACGGTGATTAACAAAGGAGCATCATTGGGCCGGGAAGAAATGGCAATATAGTTGCAACTGGAGTATGGTTTGGAGGGAAATCGCAGATGGTCGTGTTTCTACGTTTCTGCTGCTGCTGTCCTTCTTGATGGGTTTTTGATGGGTTTGGAAAGTGCTGCCCTGGAATTCATATGCTACAGCTCAGGACAGTCACACCCGACAGTTTTACGGGTTTCCACATTTTACTCTTCTCCAGGCAAACTATGGAAGCGTCTTCAGTCGTTTTACGACTAGTGTAGAATTCGGCAGCCATTAATGACTATGCTTGTCCACATTAAGTTTCAGTCAATCAGTGGCCTCATTCCTGATGAAGGGCTCCTGCCCGAAACGTCGACTCCCCTGCTCCTCGGATGCTGCCTGAGCTGCTGTGCTTTTCCAGCACCACACACTCGATTCTAATCTCCAGCATCTGCAGTCCTCACTTTCGCTGAAGGTTCCGTTAGTTGTCTTTTCAGTATAATACAACTTGGACACCACAGATAGAAAGTGTGTGTGTGCATTTGCATGTGTATGTGTGTGTGTGTATACGTGTGTGTTTGTGTGTTTCTGTGTATGTGTGTCCTTGTGTATGTGTTTGTGTGTATCTGTGTATTTGTATGTAAGCTTGTGTGTGTACATGTGTGTGCACGAGTATGCGTGTGTTTGTGTGTATATGTTTGTGTGTGCGTCACTGTGCTTGTGTAGGTGTGTGCGTGCACGTAGCACGTATTTCCGGAGTTTCACTCACTTGCATTGAATTGCAAAGAAGGGTCGAGATTATCACAGTTGCAGGTAAATGTTGAGCAAGAAGTCTAAGGTATTAGATGGATTGGCAGTTTAAAAAAATCATACATTCGCTTGGTGCAAAAAAACCCGTCTCTAACGTGCCGCAGCTGCTTAACACCCACATTCTATGCAGCTAACCACGCAGGCTGCCAGCAACAATCAATTCTGTGGGGCCAGGACTGTAGCTTTCACAGGGTGAGCAAGGATACTGTAAAGTCACATTTCCGGTGTTTCACATTGTTAATTCAATGAGTACTCAGGGAGCTCCTCTGAAACATTGACCGGATGGTCTGCTTGACCTCCTCAATTCAACTTCCCGGGGAATAAAGATAGAAACTGCCTCAAGCGATAGCCATACAGGAACCGCCCCATTTTCCGACTCAAACTTCGCGTGAAGCAGGTCTGAGGGTCTGAAATGTGTGAAATGTGTTGCGTTCTATTTTCGGAAATGGCAAGGCCCATGACCACAGGCTTCTTGGAATAGTGCACTATTTACTCCGGGACAATTGCAGATTGATCTGATGTAATCTGATCGGGACCTGCTCTCATTGACTGGAGTCAGCTTTAACCTGGCTGTCTGCCGGAAAAAAAACAAGTCCAGAACGGATGTCGTGCTAATTTTACACGCCACTTCAATTTGCTCTGCACGGAACTCGACAAATGAAAATCTGAATTGAAACGTAAATCCGGTGTTCGATCCGATCTGCTGGCCTTCCCACCCTTGCACATAAAGTGGCAGCAATAAGGCTGGGACCTGCTGACTTGGAGCGCTGGTAGGAAAGGAAGCCAGTTTACACACCCCGGATTTACTCTATATTTCCCTTCATCTCTGGGCAATACCTTATGTTGGATTGAATACGCGTTTTCGGATCACGAAGCCAAAACAGACCATCTGGCCGCTCAAGTCTGTGCCACCTTAATACAGGTTCACCCGTTTGTGTTTTGAATTCCACATTCCCACCTGATGCCAAGCAAGACCCGGCCCCCTGTTTGCTGGAAATGATCTCTCCACGTCATTTTCTTCTGAGGCAGAGAGTTCCAAAGTCACATGGCCCTCCGAGAGAGGAAATCAGAAACCTCCTCAGGGGATTGAGTTCATCCTCCAGCATTGGATTCTGGGTCGGTACTTCGGCAGTTTTGCCAGCAGGGGCGCGCTCAGCAGCTAGTTTAGTGAGTTAGGTAGTTAGTTGCTGCAATGTGTGGATGATGGGTTGGCCGACTCTCCTACCTCGCCCATTCCCAGAGCCAGAGGGTGGTCACCTCTAACCAAATCGCGCCATGGTCAGATACTGTGTTGCTGCATGCTCATGATTTCCTTTGCTTCGTGTTACTCCGTTTCCACAGATGTCCCTCCATCTTTTCCTTGGCGCGTAAACAAAAATACCCGACATTTTTGTCACCTTGCGCAAATTTCATTCAAGTAACCCACCTCTCTGTAGACAATGTAACTGTTTTAAATTCTCCTCTTGGCGTCCAGTGATGAAGAGATCTTGCGCCCCGCGAGTCAACCATCATTGCCATTTGTTGGTTGGAAGTTAATGTTACGCTAGTCTTGGAGTCATAGAGGAAACAGACCCTACGGTTCAACTCGTCCATGCCGACCCAATCTACTCCCATTTGCCAGCACTGGACCCATGACTCTCCAAATCCTTCCTACTCATATAGCCATCCAGATGCCTTTTAAACGTTATGATTTGGAGATACCGGTGTTGGACTGGGGTGTACAAAGTTAAAAATCACACAACACCAGGTTACAGTTAAACAGGTTTAATTGGATTGGAACCACACTAGCTTTCGGAGCGACGCTCCTTCATCATCTGTGCTTCCAATTAAACCTGTTGGACTATAACCTGGTGTTGTGTGATTTTTAACCTTTTAAACGTTGTAATTGTACCAGCCTCCACCACTTTCTCTGGCAGCTGATTGCATATACCATCTGCGTGAAAAACAGGTTGCCTTTTTAAATCCTTCCCCTCTTACCTTAAACCTATGCTCTCTAGTTTTGCACTCCCCTATTCTGGGGAAGAGATCTTGGCTATTCACGCCACGGACATTAATTTCGTCGAAACACTGATTGCGCGATCTATTCCAAATTAAAGCCCATCTGGAAAACCGCAGCCTCACTGTCCTCACCACTGCACTCTCTGAAATCAACGAATTTAACCAATTAATCAACACGATTTTTCTTGTCCAATTCAACGCGGGTTTTTATTTCATAGTCCATACCTTCCCGAAATGCCAGCGATACTTATTCCTGAGAATTGTTGCAATTCGTTCCCCTCGCCCGATTGTATTTAGCTAGTGGATTCAGAGCGCTATCTCTTTGAAAAAAAACCCCCTGTGCAATGGCGAGCAGTGTGCAGGACCGCAACTCTCTGAAGCCACCTCTGAGACAGGAGTGACATGAAAGATTGCGGCTGACGCCAGCGCAATTACGTCATGAAACTTGGAGACAGACCATCTGCCTCGGATGACGTTTGAATACCGAGAACCCAAGATACTTCAAACACTCTTCCAGAAAAATAAAGATATTGAATAAGCCGAATGACAACGTGATCGCCTCTACAGCCTCTCAATTAAAATACTTTTTTTTTCGTTTATGAATTACCATTATTTGGGGCACCATGTCTTTAACTACTTGAACCTATCTGATTTATATCTATTTTTGCTGATACATTGCTAGGTGTCTGCATCTTTCGGGAATACAATCATTGGGAACCTCGCCCATGCATTTGGTCTTCTGAAACGTATTTATTTTATTGTCTTTGATTAGTTGCAATGTCTTGGTCTGCTTTAGATTTAGGATGGAGTTTTGCTTTTGCGATTAGTTTCCCTTCCTCTATTTTCATGTTCTCTCTTGGCACTCCTTTAGATCTCCCTCACTCTTTCCATATTTACAGCAACTCCCCGTTACACGACAAACCTTACATTTGCCTCAATATCAGCGTTCCTCTATTATTTCTGGCCTTACTGATTTTACTGATGAAATTGGACACTTGCACTGCTCAAAACAAACAGATTTCAGTGACTGACCGTTTTAAATTTACTTGTCATTCTGTTCTATTGACACCAATGGGCTTGAATTCAAGCGTGGCAGTTGAAGGGAATCTGTGCAAAGCCAACAGTTTCCTGCCCTTATGTTCAGATTCACAGACTCTCCCTTTTTTATAGGTTTGTACATTTTTATCAGGTCCAATAGCATTCGGTCTGTCGGAGAATCGTGGAAAACTAAACCGGAAGTGACAAATTTGTTTCTTCCCACGGTTGCTGGGCATTCCCATCATGCTTCATTTGCCATTTCAGAGTGCCAGGGTCCACAATCTTTATTTGCTTTACTGTGTGTTCTGTGATCAATTTATTAGAAAGGGTTAAGTATCAATTAGCAGAGCCAATGGTTATTGGATTGGACTCATTAACCATTAATGAGTCTGTTTTACTTCTTTTGGTTTGATGACAAAGTGTAAAACGTCTCTAATTACAAATTAAGCGATTGAAATCCAACACGTTCTCGACGTGAATTTCCTTTCATAAAGATCATTTTGCTCCAGTTACGCTAAAGAACACCGTCAAGTAGAAAGCATAGAAACTAAAAATACTTTAGAAACAGTTTAATCTTACCAATGGCAACACGAAAGTACAGATGATGACATATAGCCAAGTCAGAACCCTGGGAAGAATTAATTTTAAATACAATACAGTGGTGAAACCACCCCCTAACTTAACTTGAAAACTCTTGTGTATTTATATCAAAGATATGGATAAAAGTTTGTGAGTTTTCATTCTTCATTCTCATCATCATATCCAAACCATTGAATCTACTTCTGGACCAATGCAAGGGTACTATTGACAAGGTGCATCACCATTATTAAATACAGAAATAAAAATATGTACACATCACGTTTTTAAAGGGTTTCGTGCTGATGTAGTGATCAAATTAATAAATTCAGCATGTTAATAATATTATCAAAAATGGCATCTTTGTCACAGGTTTCATGTCATAGTATCATAGAGTCCTGCGATGGAGAAAAGGTTTTTCTGCCCATCATATCCTCACCATCAAAACTAAACTACTACATGCTCGAATCTCATTTTCTGGTACTTAGTCCATAGACTTCAATGTGGTGACACTTCAAGTGTTCGCCCAAGTACTTGTTAAAGTTTGTGAGGGTTCCAGCATTAACTACCCTGCATCGCACACACCCCACCCCCTCTGGGTGAAAACATTTTCCCTCAAATTCACTCTAAATCTCTTGCTTTCCACTTTAAATTTATGTTCCCGTGTTGTTGACTCTTCAACTAATTGGTGCCTTCCATCCACCCTCTCCACGTCCCTCATAATCTTCCACATCGTATCAGGTTCCCCCCTCAACTTTCGCTACTCCAAAACAAAAAAGAACAGCTTGAGCTTACCCAGCCTCTCTTCACAATAAAAATGCTCCGTCCCAGGCAACATCCTGGTTAATGTCCTTTACACCCCCTCCAGCACAATCACATCCTTCCTATAGTGTGGTGACCACAATTGCACACAGTACTCCAAATGTGACCTTACCAAAGTTATGTAGAGTTCAATATAACTCAGCATTCTTATGAAGATAAGCATCCCATAAGCGTTCTTAACTATTCTGTTAACACTTTCCTCCCACGTACAAGGATCTGTTGACAAGGACCCCAAGATTCCTCTGGTACTCCGAGCTTCCCAGTGTCCTGTCATTCGTTGAGTATTCCTTTGTCTTGTTCTTTATTCAACAGTGCACAAGTTTATTAGGGGAGAAAGTGAGGGCTGCAGATGCTGGAGATCAGAGCTGAAAATGTGTTGCTGGAAAAGCGCAGCAGGTCAGGCAGCATCCAAAGAGCAAGAGAATCGGCTTTTCGGGCATAAGCCCTTCTTCAGGAATGTTTATTAGGGGTAACTTTCATTCACTCATTGATCTGTCAATCTGACCAATCCAATTACATTCTCTTGTACCCTAACACTTTACCCCTCTGCTAACAATCTCGCCAACCTTTGTGTTATCTGCAAACTTATTTGACATTTCCCTTCTAGATTCTTAACTAAATTCCTCATAAGTGTTACAAATAGTAAAGGATCCAGCAATGATCCCTGTGGTACACGACTGCACAACGGGCTCCAATCCCACAAACAGCCTTCTACCACCATTCTCTGTTCCCTGTCACTAAGTCAATTTTGGATCCATTCGCTTTTACCTTTCTTATCGGTTTCCAATAAGGGACTTTGCCAAAGACTGTGCTGAAATCAAAATAAAATATCAACAATCCTACTCTTACACAAACACCTTCTTGAAAAAAAAAGAATAATTTTATCTTTCAGTATTTTCTAGAATAGTTTTCCTACCACTGATGTTCGACTTCCTGGTCTGTAATTCCTTGGTCTATCTCAACCTTCCTTGCAAAATGGAGCACATTAGTTGTCCCTCAGTCCTCTGGTACCTCCACTGTAGCCAGAGGTGACTTAAACCTTTGGGTCAGAGCCCATATAATGTCCTCCTACATCTCCCATATTAGACTGGAATACAAATCTAGGGATTTGTCTCCTTTTAAAGCTGGGAAAACCTTCAAAAACCTCTTCACTCATTTTGCTGAAGAGCTTCAAAGTCCATCTTCTGGAATACTGTATTAGTACCGTCCTGCTCCCTCGTAAAGACAGATGTGAAGCACTCACTTAACACTATGCGAATGTCCTTCGGATTCACACATGCATTGCCCCATTCCTAAATTATCAGTGTGCCACTTATAGGCATGTCAAAGAAAATCGCGTTGTGTCATCCATTTGAGACGTTTTACAGAATATTACGTTAAAAATCCATTCTACTGAAAATAACATGGCGAGAAACCAGTGAGACTTTTGAGGAAGTGGGTACCTCTCACTGAAGTGAAGGATGTCTGGTGGAGTACTATCTGATGTTTCGATGATTCCTGTAGAAAATTACTGATCTTTGTTCGAGGCAAATGTCGAATTATTACAATATGCATTGATAGACAGAATTACTGCACTCAAATCATTTTGGTCTTTGCAGCACATCGACTTGGATTCATAAAAAAGATTGAATCACATCTCATGAAAATAGTTGAAGTTTTTTGAGGAAGTCCCCTTCCCGCGCCCCTGCCCTTGAAAACCACCCTTCCAACTGCAACAAGGACAGAACCCACCCCGGTCCTCACGTTCCACCCCATCAGGCTCTGAATGCAATGAACTATCTTCCGCCATTTCCGCCACCTACAGTCAGACCCCTCCACCAGAAATATATTTCCCTCCCCATCCCTCTCAGCATTCCGCAGAGACCATTCCATCCTTGACTCCTTAGTTAAGTCCATGCCCTCCACCAACCCACCGTCCACTCCCAGCACCTTCCCTTGCCACCACAAGAGGTGTAAAACCTGCGCCCACACCTCCCACCCCCCCCCCCACCTCCATTCAAGGCCCCAAAGGGTCATTCCACATCCGGCAGAGATTTTCCTGCACATCCAAACACCTCATCTGCTGTGTCTGTTGCTCTCATGTGGTGTCCTCTACATTGGGGAGACAGGAGCAAACTTGCAGAATATTTCAGAGGATATCTCTGGTACACCCGGACTAAATAACCCCATCACCCTGTAAGATCACATCAGCTCCCTCTCCCACTCCGCCAAGGGCATGCAAGTCCTGAGCCTCCTCCACAGCCACATCCTAGTCACCAATGACTGGAAGAAGAGCACCTCATCTTCCACCTTGAGACCGTCCAACCACTCGGAATCAATGTTGATTTCATCAGTTTCCTAATCTCCCCTCCCCCAACCTTATCCCAGACTCAACCCTCCAACTCAGCACTGCCCTCTTGAACTGTCTTATTTGTCCATCTTCCTTCCCATCTATCCACTCTACACTCCACTCCGACCTATCACCATCTACCTTCTCCCAGCCCCAGCCTTCTCCCATTTATCTCTCAGTCCCCTTGCCTCTCTTCTACCCCCCACTTTCTGGATGAAGAGCTTATGCTCAAAACACCCACTCTCCTGCTCCTGGGATGCTGCCTGACCGGCTGGGCGCCACACTTTTTGATTCTGATCTCCAGCACCTGCAGTCCTCACTCTCTCCTACAAAGTTAGTACAACTCCTGTGCTGTAAGGGTCAGCGGACCCGAAAAGTTAACACTGATTTCTCTGCACAGATGTTGCCAGACCGGCTGAGCTTTCCCAGCATTTTCTGGTTTGGTACAGCTCGAGTGCTGCTGGCTTTGCAAATATTGTAACAACACTGATTTCATTCAGGAAGCCGCAGACTGAATATTAGTTTGGGTAACTATTTCAGAAAGATGTTTAACAGTATTGAAGCCACAGAGCCACAGTAAATTGCGCAACAATTATACATAAACTATCCACCTGACTCGTAAATGAACA
Source organism: Chiloscyllium plagiosum (assembly GCF_004010195.1). Taxonomy (NCBI): domain Eukaryota; kingdom Metazoa; phylum Chordata; class Chondrichthyes; order Orectolobiformes; family Hemiscylliidae; genus Chiloscyllium; species Chiloscyllium plagiosum. The sequence continues at coordinate 18,610,335 of NC_057746.1, read as the reverse complement.
TGACAATAATTCTGCTCTCTCAGGAACTGGACACTTGGCAGGCCTCCATTTTCGTATTTGGGGTAATCGGAGCCAATTATATCTACCCCTCCATTTGGTGAACTATACTGGCTTAGGTCAGCTGCATCTTTCTTCAGTGGCACAGTGGTTAGCACTGCTGCCTCAAAGCACCAGAGACCCGCCTCAGGCGACTGACTGTGTGGAGTTTGCACGTTCTCCCCGTGTCTGCGTGGGTTTCCTCCGGGTGCTCCGGTTTCCTCCCACAGTCCAAAGATGTGCAGGTCAGGTGAATTGGCCATGCTAAATTGCACGTAGTGTTAGGTAAAGGGGTAAATGTAGGGGAATGGGTGGGTTGCGCTTCGGCGGGTGGGTGTGGACTTGTTGGGCCGAAGGGCCTGTTTCCACACTGTAAATCTAATCTAATCCCATCACTGTCCGTGAACTTAACGGGTGACCACGCGATCTAGCCTCCCATAACGAATTCACTGCACATACAAAAATTATAATTATGCTGTAGAAGTGTCGAGTGGAAAATGCAAAATTCTACAGAACAGCAAAGTGCTTGTTGAAATCTTATGATCTGTGCTCCCAAACTAAAAAAATCAAAATGGGTGCTCTCAAAGCAAATCAATCATCCGACATAACATAAAGGAGTCACGTGACTGTTACTCTCCATGGAAGTATCAAATGTTAAGTTACACTATCTTATTTAGATATTGTATTAACCAAGTGATTGCAATAAATGTGAGTTTGGCGTAGCCAAACAAGTAGGCGAGGAGAGTAGGACCCGTGGACACAGCCTTAGAATTAGAGGGGGTAAATTCAGAACAGAAATGCGGAGACATTTCTTCAGCCAGAGAGTGGTGGGCCTGTGGAATTCATTGCCACAGAGTGCAGTGGAGGCTGGGACGCTAAATGTCTTCAAGGCAGAAATTGATAAATTCTTGATATCACAAGGAAGTAAGGGCTACGGGGAGAATGCGGGTAAGTGGAGTTGAAATGCCCATCAGCCATATTGAATGGCGGAGTGGACTCGATGGGCCGAATGGCCTTACTTCCGCTCCTATGTCTTATGGTCTTAAGTAGGGTTTCATTGTAGTTACAACTGATCTACGACACAAAACATATGGGCCAAGGACTAGAAATCGCAAAACGAAAAATTGCTGACTTCAACTTAGCTTATTTCCGGAAAAGAGAGAGAGAGAGAAATTGGAAGAGAGTATGTATTTCAGTATAAGATAAAGTGAAAAACTTGCGCCATCGCTGTGTATAAGCGTCATTCACATTAACTTTAAGTAAAAATAAATAAAATATAACTTAAAAAGAGTCTGAATTGAAATAAGAAGAGTTCAAACTTTCCTTCAGGGACGCCTCGCCGCCAGGAGTTGCCCGCTCCAGACATCCCAGCTCGGGCTCGGACCTTCACAGGCTGACCGAGCCTGCAGCCACGCCGCCTCCGAAGTCCCCTGCGCGGTTGTCAGGATGTTGCGCAATGCTTTCCATGCCGTTTATACGCATCTCGATGATTATTATTTGTGTTGCACGACTGTTGCGCAGCTTACCTCCTCCTTAGAACAGCGCCATGAATTTCAGCCACTTTACTGGGAAAAGCTGGACCATGACAATGATCACAGGTAAGGACGCGTGTGAAGCAAAGCTATTCATTCAGATAGTGGATTAGATTAGATTCCCTACAGTGTGGAAACAGGCCCTTCGGCCCAATTCGTCCACACCGACTCTCTGAAGAGTAACCCACCCAGACCCAACTCCCTCTGACTAATGGGCAATTTAACATGACCGATTCACTTGACCTGCACATGGCAGCACTCGTGGGCGGCACAATGGTTAGCACTGCTGCCTCACAGCACCAGAGACCTGGGTTCAATTCCTGTCAGTGTGGAGTTTGCACGTTCTCCCCGTGTCTGCGTGGGTTTCCTCCGGGTGCTCCGGTTTCCTCCCACAGTCCAAAAACGTGCAGGTTAGGTGAATTAGCCGTAGTGTTAGATAAGGGGTAAATGTAGGGGAATGGGTCTGGGTGGGTTGCACTTCTGCGTGGACTTGTTGGCCCGAAGGGCCTGTTTCCATACCACAAATAATGTAATCTTTGGATGGCGGGAGGAGACACGAGGAGAATGTGCAAACTCTACATTCCCAAGGCTAGAATCGAACATGGGACTCTGGCGTTGTGAGGTAGCAGTGCTAACCACAGTGCCACCGTGCCCGCCCTAATGCAGGATGGTAGGTGCGAATCACTGAAATGTAGCATTAAAAAAAAAGAAATCAGAAACTCAGCTGAACAGATAACATCTGTGAAGAGAGAAACAGAGTCAATGTTTCAAGACTGAAAGTAGCTCTTCAGTTCCGAAGAAGTCATATTTTGGTTTAATTTGATTTACTATCGTCACATGTGCCTGAGTACGGTGAGAGGTTTTGCTGTCGGCGCAGTACAGGCCCTGCAAAGTCCATCAGGGTAAGACAATGGTAAAGTACAATGTCACAGCTGCAGAGAAGGTGCACAGAGAGCAAGATCAACATTACAGTTAAAATGTGAGAGGTCTGTTCAGAATTCTAATGACAACAGCGGGGAAGAAGCTGTTCCTGAACATATTCGTACGGGTGTACAAACCTTTTTATATTTTACACGACGGAAGAGGGAGGAAGCCAGTACAATCGGGGTTATGTAAGACTTGATTCAGAAATGTAGCATAATACTGTTGTCGTGCTTAGCTATTTACGCTCACTTGTCGAAGTCAAACATCCTTGGTGTTAATGATGGAACCTGGATACGTAAATAGGCGCTAAAATATGCATCTCTACGATTGCTATTCGATTATTATTTGTCTTGCATGACTGTTGCTCAGCTCACTTCCTCCTCAGAACAGCGCCATGAATTTCAGGCCAGGAAGCATTCTCCCAGATTTTGAAATGATTCATTCCGTAGAGAAATATACCGACGTCAAATCTATACAGTCGAATAATTGCGAAAACCATCAACCTGGAATCCTGAACTCTATCGTTTGTCAATGACCCCACAGGCAAAACACACAATGAAGTAATGATTTGGAGATGGCGGTGATGGACTGGGCTGTACAAAGTTAAAAACCACACAACGCCAGGTTATAGTCCGACAGGGTTAATTGGAAGCACTAGCCTTCGGAGCGGCGCTCCTTCATCAGGGGGTTGATCAGGTATCTGATGAAGGAGCGTCTCTCCGAAAGCTAGTGCTTCCAATTAAGCCTGTTGGACTATAACCTGGTATCGTGTGATTTTTTAACAATGAAGTAATACAGAAAGTAGCAATGTGAGAATCACATTTTTTTTGCATTCTTCTTAAGCCTTAGTTGTTGAAAAAGTAATTAACGACGTGCAATTAATGTAACAGAGCAAAGAAGGTAAAATAATTGGATTATTAGAAATTGGAGCCAAGATGGTGTCAACACCTTGTACCAAGCTTTGTAACATACAGATCATGTCTATTTGCACACCAAGGGACACATTTGTCAATGTAATAGCCGAAAAAGAGCAAAGTCGAGCTCTTCCAGTGAGCAAATAAGCACCACGCTAATATTTGAGTCAAATCAAAAATTCCTGGAAAACCTCAGTAGGTCTGGCAGCGTCTGTGGAGAGAAGGCAGAGTTAATGCTTTGGGTCGAGGGACCCTTTTTCAGAACATATATCACATTAACTCTACTTTCTCTCCACAGATGCTGTCAGACCTGTTGAGTTTGTCCAGCAATTTCGTTTTTGTTTCGATTTTGTTTCAGATTTCCAGCATTCGCAGTTCTCTGGGGTTTTTTTGGGTGATGTTTGAATTTTGGAATAAACGGGGTGAGGGTAGTTTCTGCGGCGGTGGAACGGGGCATGACAAACATTTCGTCATAAGTGGCAGAGATAGAATCCTCGCCGTTTTGCCTTGACTTGGAATAAGACCGATCAATAGTCATTTGTACATGGAACCAATAACAAAGATGATGAGTTTTAACCGATAGTAATATGAGATTGATGAGCAATAGATGTTAATATTCAGATACAAATTTAAAGGTAGGGTGGGAATTTCTATAACAGAAGTTTGATTGTACATTGCTCGAAAGTCATTTGCTTGTCACAGTCCACTTGTTAAATTAGATGACCTGTATTTCGAGTACAATACTGTAATCGGATGAACCAACTGACCACAGCGTCTGTATGCTGTCTATAGTACTCCATTGAAGTCCATGTTCTCCTAAGTATATAGCGACCTATTAACTTGCTGCTGTGAACACATAGAGTCACAGAGATGTACAGCACGGAAACTGACCCTTCGGTCCAACCCGTCCATGCCGACCAGATATCCCAACCCAATCTAGTCCCACCTGCCAGCACTTGGCCCATATCCCTCCAAACCCTTCCTATTCATATACCCATCCAAATGCCTCTGAATTACCTATGGATTTGGAAGATTGGCGATGTGTGCTTCAGAATGACATGGTTAATTTTGAAAGGGTTCATTTGTAGGACGTGAGCGCTCCCGCTTGATGCAGTACGCAATAATTTTCATACAACGTGCAGCTCACCCCATAACTCGTTTACTTTAACCATTTGCAGCAGCTGCTGTTGGCAATATCACAGTCATTCAAAGCCCGGAAATTCTCAGTAAAGAGCCCGGTGAGACAGCGCGCCTGGGCTGTTGGTATCAGGGGCCCAGTGTTATCGGCGGTTACACGTGGTACAGGGGAGGCATTGCACAGGGGAGAGAAGTCTCCAACAACACACCGGAGTTCCGAGGCCAAGTGGCCGCGGCTAGTCAAGAGGATTTCAGGGAGAGGAGAGACGCTTCGATCAGAATCATCGATCTGAAAGCAGAGGACACCGGGTTCTATATCTGCAAAATTGTACTCGTGGGAGTGGGTGACGCCTATGGAACAGGGACTACAGTGGTCGTGACAAGTAAGTGAAATATTCGACCTCTTTCTATATCTCAAAATTGTACTCGTGGGAGTGGGTGACGCCTATGGAACAGGGACTACAGTGGTCGTGACAAGTAAGTGAAATATTCGACCTCTATACCATAAAGCTGCGGCTGGCGGAAAACAGACAGAAAGTGCTAGAGAAACTCAGCAGGACTGACAGGATCGGGGCGGGGGGGAAGAAATGGAGTCCATGTTTCAATCAGTTCCGCAGAAGTCTTACCAGACTTGAATCAGAAGTGTAAAATATTAGTGCTTTGGTACTTAATTTGACAAAGTCAAACACC
>NC_057746.1:18568873-18598217 GCF_004010195.1 Chiloscyllium plagiosum | reverse complement strand
ACGGTCGTCATGAGCGACGTACAGATATTGTGGTGTGTTCGTGCCGCGGTGGTAACTTTACTGGGTATCGGTGGGATCTTCGGAGCAGTCTGCTTCCGTCGGAAGAGGTAAGGACAGCAAATGCTTCAGCAGCTTTGTTTACTACTTGTGGTGCGTGTAGTCAGCTTTTATAGCGAGCTGGTGCTTTGTCACCAGCTCAAAGTGGAGTGGTCTTTGAGGTTCTGGTCAATCTATTACAGACTCTTTTCAGCAGGGCCTTGCTGCACGGGTTTTCCAGCTGAGGGGAGGGATAGTATGGGGGTTTGGATCGTCCAGCCTTGAGCTTCTCGAACAGCTGCTGAGCAAGAAGTCAGCCCCCAATTCCATTTCCCCTTCAGCCACGCACCCACCCTCCGCCTTTCACCCAACTTCAAATGTTTCCAAACGCCAAAAGAAGACAACAGCTCATATTTGAGGCGCCCTTAGTTTCAGGGTTGAGGATATCAAAGGAAGGGGGAAAACGGCTCACATTTCTCCAAAGCGCATAGTGTTTCTCTTCCTCCTGAAATCTACCCCCAACGGTATGATCATTTTTCTGGACACCAATGTGTTTCTTAGATTATATTCCCGACACTATGGAAACAGGCTAATAAGTCCACCCTGACCCATTCCCCTACACTTATCCCTATCCAATGTACCTAAGTTACACATCCCTGAACACTATGGGCAATTTACCCTAACCTGCACATTTTTGGAGTCTGGGAAGAAACCCACACAGACACGGGGAAAATGTCCAACCTCCACAGGCAGTCGCCCGAGGCTGGGATTGAACCCATGTCTCTGGTGCTGTGAAACAGCAGTGCTAACCCACTCAGTCACCGTGCCGCCCAGACACTTTCCTCCACGGTCTATAACTCTTCCCGTGTGTTGACAAGAGCAGCGAGATTCGTTGCCAGGAGAATATCCATTAGGAACTAATTTCTGTTGCAAATTGAGCTTGTTTTGAACAGCGCGGTCCAATTTCCAATGATCGATCTGGCCCTTCTTAAAGAACTAGGGTAAATTCGACGCTCCAGCTTTGTGAACAGCAATGTTCACATTGAGCAGGTTTTGCAAGATGAACTGAAATGTCATTGGGGATTGAGATTCCGGTATTTTCGAGATTTCGAAACTGTATTGAAATATACTCTTGCCAACAATTACCCACCTCGTGCCGGCTCCGCTCAGATGTATCTATTTGAATTGTGACGCAGCGGAAATGGACTTGGTTGGTGAATTGCGCCACAATAGCAGATGCACGTGGACCTATGAAGCGATATTGGACTTCTGCCTTGTACTTTCTTTTGGATTTCCCGTGACATACATGAACCTTCTTCTCATATAGTGTGTTGTAGAAAGACAGGATCGAAGGTCTTGATGGAGGAGCTGCAAAAAGGAGAGGTTCGTAGAAAGGAATAATGGACTTATTGAAACTTACATGATGTCAACTTGGCAATTCAAGACTGAACTTTATTTCATAAAGATCTGTGTTTATATGCTGTCACTTCTCAGAAGGACTCTCGCATTGTGACTTACTTGAGACTGTTTTGGAAACACATATGCAATTGATTATCCGTGACTCACCAATCAGCGAAAACATATCAACCGTGATGGTACTTTGAAAAGATTAGATTAGATTCCCTCCTGTGTGGAAACAGGCCCTTCGGCCCAACCAGTCCACACCGTCCCTCCGAAGAGTAATCCACCTGGACCCATTTCACTCTGACTAATGCACCTAACACTATGGGCAGTTTAGCACGGCCAATTCACCTAACCTACACATCTTTGGACTGTGGGAGGAAACCGGAGCACCCGGAGCATTCCTGAAGAAGGGCTTATGCCCGAAACGTCGATTCTCCTGTTCCCTGGATGCTGCCTGACCTGCTGCGCTTTTCCAGCAACACATTTCCAGCTCTGATCTCCAGCATCTGCAGACCTCACTTTCTCCACCCGGAGGAAACCCACGCAGACACCGGGAGAATGTGCAAGCTCCACACAGACCAGCTCTGATCTCCAGCATCTGCAGACCTCACTTTCTCCACCCGGAGGAAACCCACGCAGACACCGGGAGAATGTGCAAGCTCCACACAGACAGTCGCCCGAGGCTGGAATCGAACCTGGGACCCAGTTGTGTGCGTTAGTTCTTCCTCTTCATTTTTATGTCTAAAGTATGCCGATTGCCTCCCCTCACTTTGAATAGAATAAAATTGCGCATTTCAGGTTTACCCTTGTGCACTACGGCTTTAGCTCGAGCAGAGTGGTGTTGATCATTGAAGATATTGCCGAATTCTTCCAAATCATGTCCTGACTAAGCAAATTACCCCATGTCTCCCCACCCTGGAGGCTTCCTCTCTCTATTCCTGATGAAGGACTTCTGCCTGAAGCGTCGATTTCCCTGCTCCTTGGATGCTGCCTGACCTGCTGTGCTTTTCCAGCATCACTCTGATCGAAGTTGCCCCATACGTCAACGCAAATGTGCCAGACAATGTAACTCCATTTGAGTGTATCACTGGAGTTAGGGAAAGTTAAGGGAAAGTCAGTGAAATGTAGGCCCGAAAGTCGAACTGTAGTTCTCGTGACCATCCTCAGAAAAGCCTCAGGACAGAACATAAAATGATGTATTGATGCGTTTTTATATTTTCCCATTTACCTTTCCAAACCTTCCACTCCTCCCTCCCTACTTCTTTATTCCCTGAGATTAGCGTGTGCTCCATTATTTCGGTTTCTAACATTCGCTTTGAGCTTGTGCAGTGATTCGGTGTAAATCTTACTAGTTAGTATTATAATATTGAAAACATGAAAAAAGTAATTGCTTCTGACAGTGAGCTCAACTTCGGGACTGTAACCTTAGTAATAAGGGTGTTTCTGAGGGTCTCAACCATTGTCAACTCGGCACTGAAATCTCAATCATGTTACATAGCGGCATCATATCTTACACTTGGTCTTTATTTGTTATGCTTGCAAGCTAGGTAATAATTAGCCTTTTGCACTTTATTTCAGTTAATGCTTTATTTCTATGAGGAACTTTCAAACCTTGAAAAAATGCTTCTCTTCACCAAATATACCTATTGCAAAATTCTCCCTTCCTATGATGGTTGTGGTTTTCTGTTGCCTGACGAAAATACCGCCGAACCATCGTTGGATTGAATTCACTCATTGGCTTCCCCCATTGGCTGCATGTATCTTACTCATTCTTCAGAAGTGGGTATTTCTTGCTGACCCCTACGTTACCCTTGAGACGTTGATGGGTACTGCAGTCAGTATGGTGCAGCAACTCGTAAAAGGATTCTGTGTCGGGAGTTTCTGGATCCTGACAAAGAAACGGGGAAGGAAAGATGGCAGGTGGCTTAGGGATTGGAGAAGCTGGGAATTTGTTACTGAGGAAATTCCCTTCTTAGACGCTGAAAATAACAAAAAAAATTAACGATGACTGAATTGTACTATCTGGCTTACATAGCTACATTCCAATTTCGTGCCAAAATGATATGAAGCACCTTTCATTGCATAACGCTTGGTTCTATGCAAAACCAATCACATTTATCTCATAGAAATCAAGGAGATAAATGATCCCCTTCCTTGTCATAATCCCCACAGAGAGAAATAAAGTGCTCCGGAGTGAAATATTCTAGTATATTATTCCTTCCAGTTAGACATAGATGTTTATTCCTGAACTCAATTATGATTTAAGCCAATAATAATAACTCCAATTAGGAATTTGTTCTTTAGCATATATAAAACACAGCATTGACCATTTCAGGATAAAGATCTGTAGCAATAAGGCTCATAAGCTACCATTCCTACCACCTTCACTGAACACACCATTATATATTCCCAACTCCACCTTTGTCAGCCTTTGGTAGGGACCTTCCCTGCAGGACATTCTCCTCCACTGCTCCTCCACTCGCAACATGTCCTCACCACAACCACTCCAAGCCCCCAAGCACCTTCCCATGCAAGGGCAGAAGGTGTAACACTTGCCCATGTACTTCATCCTTCTTCAATATCCAAGGCAGCAGACACACGTTCCAGGTGAAACAGGGGTTTACCTGCACTTCATTCAATCCAGTCTACTGTATTCGCTGCTCACAAGGTGGCCTCTACATTGGCCAGATAAAACAAAGGCTTGGGAATCGTTTTTAGTCCACAGCAATGACCCTGAGCTTCCTGTTGCCTGACGCTTCAAACCACCCACCATACTCCCTGGCCAGCATCTCTGTCTCCAGCTTGCTGAAAGCTCAACGCAAGCTGGAAGAACAGCTTCTCATGTCCCACTTGGGACCCTATGGCCTTCAGGACTCAATATCGAGTTCATCAACTTTAGAGCTTGCGTATCTTCTCCCATATGGTCATCCCAACACCCACACACCAGGCCTTGTCATCGCATGGGCAACTACAAAACCAAGTCATTATCAGCTACCATTGATCCCCATGAGCAGCCATTGATTCTCACAGGCTGACCTTTACCCATTTCTTCACCTATCGTTTACTCCTCCCTCTACCCCCACCCTCAGTCCATGTTTGGCACATATCCCTACTATTTCTGATCTGTAATCAATTCTGAAGAAAGCTCACTGGGTCCAGCAATTTCTGTTTATGTTTTCAAAAGTGACGTTTCATTGCATTGATTTTTTTTGTGCTGAGTGTTTGATATTATAACAGACATTCTCTTGAAACTTTCTGGACTTTCGAGGCATTAGAGGTGATCCCAATAATAAAGAAGAGACTGAAAGGGCTTGTTATGATAAAGACTGTGTGGTAATTACCCCTGGCTGGCATAACATGTGAGTACACGCCTGGGTAATGCCTGGGTCACTTAGGATTGAGAGATGGAGAAATTATTTGTTCAGAGACGACAGAATATTTGGAGTGTTGCGTGCAGTTCTGGTCACTGCATTATAGGGAGGATGTGGAAGCCATGGAAAGGGTTTAGAGGAGATTTACTGCGATGATACCTGGTATGGAGGGAAGGTCTTACAAGGAAAGGCTGAGGGACTTGAGGCTGCTTTCGTGAGAGAGAATAAGATTGAGAGGTGATTTAATTGAGACATACAAGATAATTAGAGGGTTAAATACGTTGGAGAGGGAGAGCCTTTTTCCTTGGATGATGATGGCTAGCATGAGGGGGCATAGTTTTAAATTGAGGAATGATAGATACAGGACAGATGTCAGAGGTAGTTTCTTTACTCAGAGAGTAGTAGGGGCGTGGAATGCCCTGCCTGCAACGGTAGCAGACTCGCCAGCTTTAAGGGCATTTAAATAGTCATTGGATAGACATATGGACGAGAATGGAACAGTGTAGGTTATATGGGCTTCAGATTGGTTTCACAGGGCAGTGAAACATCGAGGGCCGAAGGGCCTGTACTGCGCTGTATGTTCTATGTTCTAATACTTAAAATTCTCAATCTGAGGTGTTTATGAGTTCGTCATCATCCATGTTCATTTAAGATTGGTTATTTTTTAATTTCTCAGAGAATCAAAGGATATGGAGGGTTTGTGGGAGAGTAGAGTGTAACAAGTGTTCAGCGCTGACGGTATTGCACGGCAGCGCCAAGTCAAAGATTCGGCTGAGCCGCTCCAATTCCTTTCGGTGTTGCAGGTTTCTCACCAGAACACTTCCTTTCAGTGAACAGTTCAACTCTCGGATTGATTTGATTTTTGCGTTTCATGAACTGTTCAATTTCAGTTGGACGAGAAAAAAATAAGTGGCCGTGCAACAAACATGCAAACAAATCTCACAAAGGAACATATGCAAGAACATATGCTTTTAACTGAAAGCTCAATCCCAATACCTATTTGTATGTTTGAATTTTTTACTATTTAAGTAACATGAGACTCTGGTAAGGTAACTCGGGAAGCTTCAGTTTTCAGGTAGTATTTACCGAAGTCGAGAAGCGACTGTCTGGCTGTCCTCCAGTCCTTGCTTTCCGGTTCAGCTTCGACTGCATGAGGTAATCATTCGGTCTCACGTCTCGCCACGACAATTCTGTGGTCTTCCATTTTTCATTGGGCTGCAGGTTCTGCAGACTTCAGTTTCACGTTTGCAGATTGTGTTTTAGTCACTGAAAGTAGCTGTTTATTAGCTACTTTAAAGTCACAACCGACTGCACGCGCAATGCTTTTACTACATTCTGATTGGGCTACCTGAAGCGAAGCTAATGTCTAATTGGATCAAAGGGTGTGTGATCAATCTGTGACTGGCTCTTGAGGGTGATGGACATTCACTAATGACAACGCCTACTAGACCCTGATAGGTTCCGTTAGATGTCAATTATTTCCAGGACCGTCCTTCTTATGACAGTTACTTCATAAATACTTTCTGATAAAGATATATTCGCGATTAAGAGCTTGTGCTCCAAACATCGACTCTCCTGCTCCTCGGATGCCTGACTTTTGGACTCTGATCTCGAGCATCTGCAGTCCTCACTCTCTCCGACTTCATGAATACTTGTTAACTATTATTGCATAATGCAATAATAGCTCATTTCTTTAAGATAAATGCTATGTGTTTCCAGGCCCTCGTGATCAATACTGTATAGTCTTTGCTAAAGTTTGGTTGAAGTGTCAGAATAAATCCAACACTCTTCAATGACTATCTCCTACCAGACGTCATTTTCTGGGCGCTTTTGTCTCTATCTATGGTTGCCATGTTGAAAAGCTGGGGTTGGGATCTATGCTTGCATATTCAGTTACTAACCTAGTCTTAAGTGACGAATTCGAAACGATTCTATATCTACAAACTTAGTACATGTAGCTGGATGATAGACCATGAGCAACAGGACCAGGAGTAGCCTGTTCACAGCATCAAACCTGCTTCACCATTACATAGGATTACTGTAGATCTGATTCTCATCACACCCACTTTCTTGCCTTCTCCCATAACCCATGATTCCTCGACTGATCAAGGACCGATCGAACTCAGCCTGAAGTGTACACAAGGCTTTTGCCCCCACAGCTCTCGGTGGCAAGGAATTGCAGAGACTCACCACCCTTGAGAGAAGAAATTTATTTTCATCGTCTCAAATCGACGCTTCTGTATTCGGAGACTCTGCTCTCTTGGCTCTAGACCTTCCCAAGGAGAAACATCCTCTCAGCATTTAAATAAAACAAAAAAAAAACTGCAAACGTTAGAAATCTGAATAGACTAGATGACTGGTCTCGAAACGTTAACTCTAGTTGCCTCCACAGATGGTGTCAGACCTGCTGAGTTTCTCCAGAATTTACCCTGCTGAGCCACTTTAAGAATCCTATATGTTCCAAGGAGATTACCTTTCATTTTTCTGAACCCCAGTGTAAGGTCGCAACTTGCTTAACCTTTGCTCTGTTGGATGGTCACTTTCCTGTCTGCTCCGATTCCTGCAAAGTGCAGAAGAACGTTTCTCCGCATCTGACGGTGACGATGCTATGATCCTAAAAATGTTATTTTTTCTCTTCTGGGAAGGGATGGGAGAATGGATCTGACGCTGTTCCTTTCCCCCCTGGATAGATTGAAAACAGTGTGAGAAATGTTCCCTTTGCCCGTTAGTACTAGGTATTTAATGACACAGGAGGAGAAGAAACTGAGGAATTGGATGTGGCTGTGGTAGCGAATCTGCTTCAGGAGGTGGCTGAAGAGTTTCAGGGCCGAGGATATGACAGTGAGAGAGAGACACACACACACACTGAGATCCTTGCAGAGGGAGGAGGAGAGAGGAGAGCTCCTCCCCTCTCTACAAGAATCTCATTGAGTCTCACTCTCTCATTTAATGAGACAGCCATTTCCCACTCTGGGACTAATTCAAATAATTCTTCCACATGTTTATGTTCTTCAGCTGGGATTGGGTGATGCCAGAAATTACTCCTTTGCTACACTGCAACTTGGTCAAACAATTGGCCAGACTAGTGGTGCAGTCTATCAGACACTTTGATTTTCCCATCTGTGGGACTGGACTGTGACTGTGGGACAGACAGCGAAAGTTAACCAAGCTAATATTTTCCAATGAACGTGCCCAGAAATGTTATCTCTGGGACTTCAACACAGATATCCTGGTGGTTCCACACCCTATCCTCTCCAGTGCACCCTTCTACTCTTGTCTTCACATGCTATCACCAGTTCTCACTCCACCTCAGTCCGACAACCACACACATCCACGCATCCTTCCCATCCTCATGACAACCAACACCCACCCAGCATCCTCATTCCTCATTCCTCCCCCTTTCTGACTTCCCCGATCCTCCATCACAGCCTTCCCGGCCTCATTGTCTCCTCTTTCCTCACAACCTCCCATCCTCACTCCCTGATTCTCTTTGATGGCCTCTCCATCCTCTCTCCCCCATCCTCGCTCACAACATCACCTGTCCTCACTGCTCCCATACTCTCAGCCCATCATTCCACCTGGATTGAACCCTCTATCTGCCACCTCGGTGTCTTGGGTTCCCTCTTGCTCTGTCTCGGTCATTCCCCTGCCCTGGGTGGTCCCATTCTTATCTCCTTTGACCTGGATCGCCACCCCCCACCCCCGCCCCCCAGGTCCTGGGTCTGTCCACCAATGCTCTTCTCTAACTCCCAATACTTATTTTCTTCAAACACGCAATGACTTTGCATGTGATATCATTTGAAAAAGAGCAGCTCACCCACTGAATCTGCAGGTCCTACTGCAAGGTCGGAGTGAGCAGCTGCTATGAACGTTTCGAGTCCAGTGAACTTTTATCAGAACTAATAATATCCCTGCGTGTGTAGACTGCTGCAATACCAATCTGTTGGGATGGCGGGGAAGTAATCAATCAGTAGGCTACTGATTTGTACCACGGCCCTCTCATCCAAAGACTAGTTTAATGAAAAATCCCGAGCAAACACAGAAGCAACAATCTTGACTGTGTAGTTCCAAAGAACGGCTGTTTCCATCAGTCCTTCACAGCTTGGTCTTCTACAGCCAGAAGCTTCATATCATTATTGAATTCCAAGTTTCTCAGAGACGACTTCACTGATACTGGGAGAAAATGTTTGACTGGAGCTATTCTTGATATTGACTTCCGAAGCTCTGCATTTCAGTAGTATCACCCATTGTCCTGTCCAGAATTGCAGTAAGATATGCACATTAGACCATTCATTATCGGAATGCTTCATTAAGACTCAATTTGACTGATCAAACAACATTTAGCTCAACTTCCAGACAAGAAAAAATAACTTTAAGCATGATGATTATTAAGCATTTCTAAAGGTCTCGTTCTTTCTTAACTTATTCACAGTGGCCAAGTTCGAGATATTTTGTCACTGAGTCAGGAGGTGGTTGTTCCACTTCCCATTCCAGTAGCTCGAACATAAACCCGACACCTGACAGAGTTGTTATAGAATCATAGAGTCATAGAGATGTACAGTACGGAAACAGACCCTTTGGTCCAACTCGTCCATCCTGAGCATATATCCCAACCCAGTCTAGTCCCACTTGCCAGCACCCGGCCCATATCCCTCTAAACCCTCCCGAATCACATACCCATCTAGATGCCTTTTACCAGCTTCCACCACGTCCTCTGGCAGCTCATTTCATACACGAACACCCTCTGTGTGAAAACGTTGCCCCTTTGGTGACTTTTAAATCTTTCCCCTCTCACCCTAAATCTATGCTATCTAGTTCTGGATTCCCCCACCCTAGGGAAATAACCTTGTCTATATACCCTATCCATGCCCCTCATGATTTTATAAACCTCTGTAAGGTCACCCCTCAGCCTCCAACGCTCCAGGGAAATCAGCCCTAGTCTATTCAACCTCTCCCTATAAACCCTCCAACCCTGGCAACATCCTTGTAAATCTTTTCTGAACCCTTTCAAATTTCAAATCCTTCCGATAGAAAGGAGACCAGGATTGTGCACAATATTCCAAATGTGGTCTAACCAATGTCCTGTACAGTCTCAAAATGACATCACAATACCTGTACTCAATACTCTGACCAATAAAGGAAAGCATATCAAACACCTTCTCCACTATCCTATCTACCTGCGACTCCACTTTCAAAGAGCTATGAACCTGCACTCCAAGGTCTCTTTGTTCAGGAACACTCGCTAGGAGGATCTTAACATTATGTGTATAAGTCCTGCTAAAATTTGTTTTCCCAGAATGCAACACTTCTCATTTATCTAAATTAAACTTTATCTGCCACTCCTCAGCCCATTGGCTCGTCTGATCAAGATCCAGTTGCCATCTGATGTAATCTTCTTCGCTGTCCACTATACCTCCGATTTTGGTGTCATCTGCAAACTTACTGACTATACCTCCTATGTTCGTATCCAAATCATTTATGTAAATGACAAAAAGTAGTGGACCCAGCACTAATCCTTGTGGCACTCCACTGGTCACAGGCCTCCAGTCTGAAAAGCAACCCTCCACCACTACCCTCTGTCTTCTACCTTCGAGCCAGTTCTGCATCCAAATGGCCAGTTCTCCCTGTATTCTATGAGATCTAACCTTGCTGATCAGTGTTCATGGGGAACCTTGTCGAACGCCTTACTGAAGTCCAGAGAGATCACGTTCACTGTTCTGCCCTCACCAATTCTCTTTGTCACTTCTTCAAAAAACTCAATCAAATTCGTGAGACATCATTTCTGACGCACAAATCCATGTTAAATATCCCTAATCCGTCCTTGCCTTTCCAAATACGTGTAAATCCTGTCCCTCAGGATTCCCTTCAACAACTTGTCCACCACTGACATCAAACTTGCTGGTCTATCGTTCCTTGGCTTGTCCTTACCACCGTTCTTAACCAGTGGCACTACCCTAGCCAACCTCCAGTCTTCCCTCACCTCACCTGTGACTATCGATGATACTAATATCTCAACAAGCGGCCCAGCAATCACTTCTCTAGCTTCCCACAGAGTTGTAAGGTACACATGATCAGATCCTGGGGATTTATCCATCTTTACACATTTCAAGACATCCATCACTCCCTCCTCTGTAATATGGACATTTTTCAAGATGCCACCAAATATTTCCCTGCATTCTATGTTTTGGTTCAACCCGTTCTGTACAGTACAGCCAGCGAGTACATGGTGACCACGGAGATGGCGCAAGACAGCTGTCCCAGACTGATACTAGGCAGGATAGATTAAATTATGATAACTGGTTTTTCTACTGAAATCACTGTTTCCTTTGAGTAACTACGCATCTAACTGAGTTATCGACGTGATCTAAGAATCTCATATCATATATGGTGAAATAAAACTTTTACTGGGCGACTTTCGGAACGTCATCTAAAACAGTAATCTGAAAATTATAGTTACGGCGTTCAGTGAAATTGCCAAAACTCACTTTTTCATGCCGTGGAAATATAAAACATTACCTTCCTTTAAAACGTTGTTGATTCAGGAAACAGAGTTGGAACATACAAAACTGAGATGCATTTCCATTTGTGAAGTCCTTAAGGGTTACAGTACTGAGGTAGTCAGGCGGAGTTAGGGTATGGCTAACATTGATATTTGGAAAAAAAAACTGAACAGGCTAATCCTGTTTATATTCTTCTACATATGGTTAAGACAAGGACAAAATAAGACTCACCCCAAAATCCCAAAGCGGTACAAAATGGAAACCGAGGCAAGGAAATTCAATGAATCCTTCTATACCAAAATCTGTCTGAGCTCAAACCATG
Source organism: Chiloscyllium plagiosum (assembly GCF_004010195.1). Lineage (NCBI taxonomy): Eukaryota > Metazoa > Chordata > Chondrichthyes > Orectolobiformes > Hemiscylliidae > Chiloscyllium > Chiloscyllium plagiosum. The sequence goes on along the minus strand of NC_057746.1, from coordinate 18,586,584 downwards.
ACGAGGCAGCGTTTCTCTTTTTAGCCTTTACTGACGGAGAAAGCACAGTAACGCGGCAAGCTGAATGAAGGAAAGGTCTCAGTGCAGCCAAGCAACTTTAATACTAAATGCTAAAATGAAGCAAACTCGATCTTAAGGACCGTTCACCCAGCAGTGCAAACAAGGTTGTTTGCAGTTTAGCTCTGCATCAAAATTAAAAAGAAAAAAATGAAATGAAAATTAAACTCACAGGAATCTCGTAAAATCAGGTAAGTTATTAGCCAGCCCCAGTTCTGGCGGTGAACTCTCCACTGAAGCGACAGTTGAACTAAAGTGGGTGGGGGCGGGGGTGGAGGAGAACCATGAAATGAAAGTACAAATATAACTTGAATTTCATTATGAAAGGAAAAGTATGTTGAAAGTCGATTTCCATTGAGTGAAGTGGGCATTCTGAGTGTGATTTTATGATTGCCTTGGTTTTATTTAAATTCATTCATGGGATGTTGATGTCGCTGGCTCGGCCAACGTTTATTGGCAACTTTGCTGGGGACCTGGGGTCACATGGAAGCAAGCTCAGGTAAGGGCTGCAAAAAGGGACTGTGGTCACCAGTACAGTCTTAATTCTGCACTTTTGTAGAATTCAAATTCCATATTACCTGGATTAACATCTAAAGATAACGGTCCTGTTGTTAGAATGTTGCCGGCAATGGGGAGTCTGAGCCATAAAAATAAGTTGAAAAGACGGGGACTTCCTTTAACTGGAGCGTAGGAGGTTGAGGGGTGGCTTTACTGAAGTTTATAAAATCATGAGGAGCATAGATAAGGTGAATGACAAGGCTCTTTTCCCCAGGACGGAGAAGTTCAAAACTAGAGGAAATATTTTAAGGGCGAGAGGAGAAAGATTTAATTTTTTTTTATCCAGAGCGGCTGGTGTGTAGAATGAACTTCCAGAGAAAGCTGTGCATACAGGTGCAGTTGCAACGTTTAAAAGACTTCTGAATAAGTTCACGAACAGGAAAGGTCCATGCCCTCGCAGGTAGGACTAGTTTAGTTTGGAAACATGGTCAGCATGGGCTAGCTGGGCCAAACCGGCTGTTTCCATGTTGTATGACTCTAATCCATGTCCTTCCCTGTGCAAATGTGAATAAAAAAAAATTCTGGTTCTTTAGTTTCAGCGTTAGTATCTTTAATGGGACAGGAGCGTCGATTGAAGTAAATCGCTGTGAGGACCAATCCAACCTTTACCACTGCTCTGGTGGTCCAAAGGATCCTTGTGGCATTAGCTGGATCTGATGGCATGTGGGTGGAGGATCAAAACAAAAAAAAAATAAATAACATACTTGTTATTGTACTTTTGATAGTTATCGTTCTCCATTCATTCTGTGATTAGCGTATATCTGTACAAAAACAAACATTAGTTTAAAACTTGAAAATGGGTGTTGTTTGTTATTTCACATGTATCGCAACACTATCACTGTCGGGATACATCACCACTGAAACATTTTTCTATGTGGGGTTTTTCTGTCATACGTAAGCAGAGCAACACATATCTGCGCATGTGTCATCTTTATGTTAGGCCATTAAACTGAAGCCATTACTTCAGGCGATTCACCGACAAGTTGTAGCACTTTTCTAAAAGAAGAATTAAAAAGAAATGACTTGATCGTTCGGTATTTGCACTTCAGGTTGTGCGAGGCACTCGTTATGCAGAGATTGTGTGGTTTTTCTACTTGACAGCAACTACTCAGGGGACGAGAAGCATTGTGAATCTTTTCAGGATAGGTCGTTTATTTCTTTCACCAAGTCAACAAGACTCTTTTTCTTTTAGTTCACAGTCTTTGCTCGGAAATGTTTTGTTTGTGTGTCCAGACTAACCTTGCTGATGGGAGATATTGCAACCATTTCAAGGGATAGAATTAACCTGCTTTTGGCGATGCACTGATTAATCAAGTCAGTATGGTTTTGTTAAGGATATGTCATGTCTGGCCAACTTCACTGAATTGTTCGTCGAGGAGAGCAATGCTTTTGCTGTAGTCTACTTGGACTTAAGCAAATCTTGACATGAGAGACCAATAGAACATGGAATCCCAAGGAAATTTGGCACATTCGATCCCACAGTTGGCTGAGAGGAAGAAAGCAGAGGGTAGTTCCTGCGAGGTGTTTTTCCAGCAGTAGGTCTGTGTCCAGTAGGGTTCCTCGGCCGTCATTGTTGAGATCCGTGCTGTTTGCGGTTGAGATAAATGGCTTTGACTTGAAGGTGGGAGGATTGATCAGTAAGTTTGCAGATGATTCAAAATGGGCGGGGCTGGTAAATACTGAGGTGGACAAAGTTAGATACAGAGGATACGGAAGAGGGAGTTGATTGGGCAGTGGCAACTGGCACTCAATCTGGAATGCACTTGGCAGCACACTCTAGACAAGGAAATAGCTGATGAATAGTAGCTCTCTGCTAAGCAGCGAGAATCAGAGGGACCTTGGTGTGCATGCACAACAATCACTTAAGGCATCAGGACAGGTGGGCGAGGTGAATATGAAGGCATACACAGTCATACAGTAAGGGAACAGATCTTTCGGTCCAAACAGTCCATGCCGAACATAATCCCAAATCAAACTAGTCCCACGTGCCTGCTCCTGGCGCATTTATTCCCTCATTCTACAAGTCGTTCTACCGATCAGCTGTGGATTTTGTCCATTGAAAGTGACCTATGAAATCTGGCGGTTTTGAACTGAATGCCAGTTCTAGTTAGTGTTTGGAGTTAATTGATTTCTTTGAGGTTCGGGTCATCCTGCACTGAAGATCTCAGCGTAAGAATCAGCCCTTGAGTCTTTAAAACTCTGAAGTTCCAGTCATGCAGAAAGAAAGACCTTGTTCCAAGTTACACTTTGCCACAATTCGCCTGGGAATTAGTGGCCAGACCAGTAATCAAATACTAACTTGTCACTTTAAGGTTTGTTCCTGTCCCATATCTTGCTCCGTAAATCGTGTACTCCATTTCACAATAATAGATTCCAGAATCACTCATTTTGGTGTCAGTGATTTTTAGCGATGCATCTTTTGTTACCAAGCAGGCCTCCCTGTCTGGAAAGAACACACGCCCTCTGTAGTGCACAGTTTTGTTGGACACTGCAGTGCCCCCTCGAACATAGAGGTGCCACTTGTATGCACCTATCCGTATTTGCCCGTTACATATACAGTGCAGAAATAGAGTTTCACCTTCGGATGCAGTAATCAGGGGGTGGGCTCTGGATCACCGTGATGTTTCCAAGCGTTTGTCCTATTATGAAACAGGAAATAGCTTGGACTTTAAAAATCTGTTAATGACGAAAGAAATCATAAACAAAGAGAGAAATACGAGCAACTGTTGACCAAAACTTCGCCTTGGCTAGATTGGGAACCGCTTCCTGATACTCTGGTATTATATGGAACTATTATTGCTGTCCATGCAAGCATCATAGGTAGTATACATTGGATATAATTAACTCTACATTATTAATACAGTTGAATTCTGTTTATCTTAGGTAAATATTTTGGATGGAATCTTCCGAAACCCTTCTCACGATTGAAGATGGATCCCACCACGCTGCTGATGCCTTTGGAATCTGCACTCCCAACATTTTATATTGATGGACTGGACAGACAACCGTCAGGGATATGTCTGCTACAGAACCGTGCGGTCACAGTTCTTCATGCTTCCTAATGCATAGCTGCCATACCCGAGTCATGTAAACAAGTGGCACACGTGATAAAGTGTCATAGAGTCATGGAGCTGTACAACATGGTAACAGACCGTCTGGTCCAACTTGTCCACGCCACCCAGATATGTTTATCAATCTAGTCCCATTTGCCAGCATTTGGCCCATATCCCTTTAAACCCTTTCTATTCCTGTACCCATCCAGATGCCTTTTAAATTTGTAATTATACCAGCCTCCATCACTTCCTCTGACAGCTCATTCTATACATGCACACCCTTTGTTTTACAAACTCAATTGCTTCATGGAAACAGAAACGTCTGGAAACAACTAGTGGAACAAACCATTTTAACTTTGATTGCTATCAGAAAATGTCGACCTCTGGTTTCAGATAATCTCTGAACCATCCTGAAACGGCATTCATAGCTGCCTTGAAATAAAGACCCTGTCATAGACTCATAGAGTTGTACTGCATGGAACCAGACCTTTTGATCCAGCTCGTCCATGTCGACCAGATATCCTCAATTAGTGTAGTCCCGTTTCCCAGCATTTGGTCCATATCCCTCTAAATACTTCCTATTCATGAAATAGTTCAGTGAAGTATTGAATGAGCCACCATGGAATGTTAAAGCGTTACTATCCCTGGGGCAAGTGAAATATTTGAACACGGTTATGTTATTACATAAATAGGAAATGTCTTAACCCGATTAAGTTGAACAATGCACATAAATCCAATTCTTTTGTTTAAAATAAATGGTAGTAAATGTTTTTCCCTAAGTCATTTTGTTTTCTAAAATAAAAAGCGAAATGAAACCCAGTTACTGGTTTACTGGTATAATTGATGTTGGAAAGAGACATTTCAAACTTTAATATGTTTACCCCATGTCCTTGAACCATAGATTCTTACAGCTGTCAGCGCAGAAAAAGGCTTTTTGGCCACTGACTCTGCCCTGACCAAAACAACCTCTGAACAATTCTAATCCCATTTTCCATCACTTGCCCTGTAAATTTGCATGCTTGCCGTCAGAAGTGCGCATCTAAATACATGTTAAATGCCACGAGGATTACTGCCTCTATTAACCTTTCAAGCAGTGAGTGTCAGCTTCCGACTGTGTGAAAACGTTTATCCTTGCATCTCCTCTCAACCCTGGTCACTGGCCCCCTCCACCAAGGGCAGAAGTTAATTCCCACCCACCCTCTCTATTTTCCTCATAGTTTTATGCACCTGCATCATGCCCTCTCAATCTCATCTACTCTGAAGGAAATAATCTCAATTCCAAACAATCTATTTGCCCCAACAATGACAACATCTTGGTCAATCTCATCTGTACCCTCCCCAGGGCGATCACATCTGTACTATAATGTGAATTCCAATTCCAGAACTACACACAATAATTTAGCTGTAGCCTAAAGGACATTTTATACAGTTTCAGCATGGCCTCCCAGCTCTTAATCACTTTACCTCAGCTAATAATGACATGACAATATCAGACCTTGACACAGAAGTTGTATTGAGACCAGAGAGCTTGTGTATATGTGTGGATATAAATTATATATATATAAATTATATATATATATAAGAGAGAGAGAGAGACAGAGAGAGGGGGGAATTTTCATGTTGCTAAGACGTAGTGGTCAATCAGTGTACTGCAGTATTGTTATCTTCGATGAATAGAACTATTCTCAATTAATTAATCACTGACATTCCCACCATCACACAGTGAGAAATGCGGGTGTTCACTGATCATTGCCACTCACATATCCTCAGCTTCAAAATCAGCTTCTTTCCAAATGCAACAAGACCTAGGAAATATCCAGGGCTGGGCTGACAGGAACAGGTTACATTTGTGCCACCTAATGCAAGGCAATGGCAATTGATCCTTCACTATTAATATTCTGGGGATTACCCTGGTCAGAAAGTGAACTAGTAGATCATGTAAATACTGCAACTACTGGAGCACATCAAAGATTGGGGATTCTGCCACTTGTGGGCTGGCCAGTGACTCCCAAGTATAAAAACAAAACACTCCTCCTGATTTCCAAAGGCTGCCCACCATCACAGGCGAAGTCACGAGTGAAATGAACTAATATCCACGTGTCTGGATGTGTGCAACCCAATAACAGTTAGCAAGCTGTCCACATGATGGGTGGCACGGTGGCACAGTGGTTAGCACTGCTGCCTCACAGCGCCAGAGACCCGGGGGTCAGGTGAATTGGCCATGCTAAATTGCCCGTAGTGTTAGGTAAGGGGTAAATGTAGGGGAATGGGTGGGTTTCGCTTCGGCGGGTCAGTGTGGACTTGTTGGGCCGAAGGGCCTGTTTGCACACTGTAATCTAATCTAACGTCTAAAGTCATGATTGGCACTTTAACTGCACAATTGAGCATTGGCTGTCTCCACCATACAGTGTGCTCCATTTGCAAAATGCAGTGCATCCAGTAAGGATACCTCCTTTGACAGCACCTTCCAAATGATCGCTACCAGCACACACACATTAACAGCACCAGTTGCACGTTCCATTTTGAGCACACAGCATCCTGTCATCAAATCATACCACTGTTCTTTCACTGTCGCAGTCTGATAGTACTGAACGTCCTTCCAAAGATTGCTATTATTGCAGCTATATTCCGCAGCTTCTCCAGAAAGTTGGTCATGGCCACCTTCTTAAATATAATTAAAGATGAGCAAAGAATTCTGGACCAGGCAGCGTTGACGACAAGCCACAAGAAGATAAATGAAAACTGGCTATCTACTCCTGAGGAATCATACTTGCCTTATTAATTTGAGTAACCTGCAATTAATTGTGGCATTTGTTTTTGGTTTGTCATGTATTAGTCACTTTAATTTGTGACTTTATTATGGCTTAAGAAGTATATTTTGTTCCTGTTATGTTTTTTTGAAGAACGGTTTTAAGACAATGGCACTAAGCTGTCTATTGGGTTCCATAAAGTTACCCGCCGGTGAGGCGTGGAGTTTCTTTTAAAAGTAATGAGTATAGAAGCAGCCCGAAGGAATGGGACAAACTCCCACAAAACCAGCGTTTTCAGTTTTAATTTGTTTTTCATTTATAACTGCTGGGGTCTCGAAGCTGGGTGAGAGCCTCAACACATCTCTCCCTGCTGCTCACTCTATCTCAGGGGTTTCTCTTGATATTTTTTCTACTGCTGTTAGAATTGCATTTGAGATAAACTGTGATACAGAAATTGCCTTTTGCAAAGGGTGTTACTGCATTGGAACAATTACTGTTTAGTAGTTGGATCATCTCTCATTCTGTTAAATTTTCCAGTAGTGTCAAATTATTCAATTTTCTTCCTTCTTTTCTTGTGTTTTAACTATGATTAAAGTGTGTTTTGCTTTAAATCTGGTAGTTTGACTAATCCAGGATGCAACACCTGGCACTTACTTCTAAAATAAGAAAACAATTAGGGTCTAGAGTACCTTCTGTATATTTTGAGGGCGCTTGGTCTGGTCCATAACAAATTGATATGAAGAAAATATTTTAATTGCGTCCTCTTGGTCTTGGGTCCTGACTTGCCCCAATCATTTGTTTTCCTTCCTTCTGACCAAGAGTTCATTCTTGCTTTCTTGTATTAAATACATTCTTAAAAAAACATTCCATTTGTATTCCAAATTGGTTTTCTGCATTTCCTAAAGTGCATAGTTAATTGGCTTGCTTCACATCATGTCCTACCATTGCAATATCTTTGCCTCTAATCGCTATTGGGTTAACTGGTGCATTAAATGAATTGGAGGATAATCGTCGTTGCGTGTTTCTGACAGCATAGAACATCTGCGTCAATGTATAAATGAACAAGACAAGTGAGCATAACAACATGAATTCCACATTTCATGTAGTTAACAGCGTGAGTATAGGTTAACTGTTAGCACTATAATCCAGTTACCTTTAGACGCGATCATTGCACAATGACAATTTTTATAACGAGTTAGTTATAATGCTCATTCAACTGTATCTAACTGGAAATGATAATTAGCGTCATGAATATTAGCAAGAAGTTGGAAACAAATTAAGAAATATATCAACTTAACTGACTAAAGTGTCGCGTTACTGTTGCATAATAATGAGCAATTACAGATACTGGACCATATACTCCTCACATGCTTGTGATGCTTGGACTGGACAGAAAATTTGCATCATACCACTAGCGTCTGAAATTATACAAAATAAGAGTTTTTTTCACTCGGTGTGATTATGGTAAGCAAGTCCTCCGCAATACTTTTGAAGAACAGTTAGAAAATGTAAGCCTACAGTAACCTGGACAAAATTGCTCTTGACTCCTTGAGCGATCAGCCTTTCTCTTATTGCTGACAGAAAAGGGACACAAGAGTTTGCTGTGACGACGCCAAAATTCGATTTTAAATGCAGTCGCGATGGGAGTCAGAGAAACACATTAGCTTGTCTGGACAGCAAAGGCCATCTGTAATTTTAAATGCAACTTTACAAAAGGAACGAAATTCCTTATGCTTATTTTTGCACGGAGTCTGCCAGCTGCGAACAATGGGCAATCTGCATGGACATTATCAGTTACATAAAATGCATTGAAAACTTTGTTATCAGAAAGCACAATCGCTGCCCAGCTGCTTATGATCAGAGCCATTTTTGTCTACAGACCCGTGCGTCCGACTTGCCCATGAACGTGTGCCAAGAAAATGACCGCTCGTCTTCTGTGCGAATACAGCTGTGATGCAATGGAAAGAGTTGCTTAACACCTTCTCGTTCTCTATTTTGGTATGCATGGTTTTACTCTTTCCTCATGACTGGAATGTGGTCTTTTCGATTACGCACGGTTCCCGAGTGGTCTGGGTATGCTAGTGCGTGAACGAACAAGTGTGCAGGCACAGCAACTGAACAGAATGCTAATTTAGTATCGTTGTTTATTGTCAGAGGAATCGAATACAAAATTACTAATTTCTACAGGACAGTGGTGAAATCATTCTTGGATAACTGTGCGTGTGATGGCTGTCCTTATTTAAAGAAAAAATGTAAATGTATCGAAGTCACTCAGAAAATGCGCATTAGTCTCGAACTGGCAGATTGTATAAGGTGGAAAGTTTGGGCAAGCCATTGGAGTTTAGAAGCGTAAGAGGTGAGTTACCTGAAATCCATATGTACAGAGTGGAGTCAGAGACAACGTCACTGCTTATTGTAGAATCTGGCAAAATGTATCGCTGTCCCTTTTGTTTTTACAGAAGGGCTCTCCATTTAAGATGCAGATGAGGATTTTTGGTTTTTCTCTTGCAGGGTTTAGACATTTTGATTTTACATTTTGACAGCGGTACATATAGATTTCAGGAAAGTCTAGCGGGTTTACGCTTCTAATCTCCAGCTGATCTAACCCAAGCTTACTCCCCCTTTCCTCCTGAGACAACCTGCCGGTTCCAGGCTCGTGGGCATTTTCTGAATGACTTCCATACATAGACATTTTTCTTTAAATGAATACAGCAATTACAGTTATCCAAGAATGATGTCACCACTGTGCTGTAGAAAATATTATTTTTAGCTCGGAAAAAAACCTTCCTCCAGAACGAGAGGGTTTAGGGTGAGAGGGGAGAGATATAAAAGAGACATGAGGGGCATTTTTCATGCAGAGGGTGGTACGCGTATGGAATGAGCTGCCAGAGGAAGTGGTGGAGGCTGGTATGATTGCAACATTTAAAAGGCATCTGGATGGGTATATGAATAGGAAGGGTTTAGAAGGATATGGGCCGGGTGCTGGCAGGTGGGACTAGATTGGGTTGGGAAATCTGGTTGGCATGGACGAGTTGGACCGAAGGGTCTGTTTCTGTGCTGTATGTCTCTATGACTCTAAAAGGTGGTAGAGACAGAGAGTTGGTATGTCTTTGAATGTGGAGGCAGGGAACATCACGGTTAGCAAGTGGGTGAAAGGTCATCAGAGAGAGAGGTGGGAGTGTTGGAGTAATCAAAACCATGAACATGTTGAGTGGCGGTATAGGGCTCGAGGGGCCAAATGGCTTACAGTTGCTCCCCATTTGTACGTTGCAGTGTCTGTTTCTGTGAACCGTCAGTGAAGAAATTCTGAAACAAGGCTGAGAACATTAGACAGGTTAGATTAGTGTCAATGAAGAAGGCTGCCTATTTAACGTTTCAGGTGAGCTTCCTGAATCAGGAGCAGCTGATCCCGCCAAAAAAATATCATCTGGCGGGTTTGAATGCTTCGACCATATTCTTTCTCAATGAGGTTCTGTCTAACGTCAGAAAGGCCCAGCAGATGTGGTTATGAAGTGGGAGAACATCAGGCTGGCCTTACCATGGGTGTTCCCATGGACCCCATTAATTCTCAAACCATCAAGGAAAAGGGTGGTTCTGTTTGGAAACATGCAGAATGAAATCTGCTGACAACCTCATTTCTCACCCTTTTGGCTGACGAATCAATACTCGCCCATATGTCAGTTGCACAGAATCTACTCTGTGGTGGCCAACTTTAAAGTGCATCACCAGGATTTCCTCGATAGCAACGTTATTGACCAAGCTGGTCGAGTCCTAGAAGGCATAGCTGCTAACCAAGTCTGCAGCAGGTGGTGAGGGAACGAAGGAAAGGGAATGACTTCATCTTCACCAATCTGCCTGCTGCAGCTGCACATCCATTCATAACAGGAGGAGTAGAAGATTAGATTAGATTCCCTACAGTGTGGAAACAGACCCTTCGGCCCAACCAGACCACACAAACCCCCCGAAGAGTAACCCATCCACACCCATTTCCCTCTGACTATCACTGTGGGCAATTTAGCCTGGCCAATTCACATGACCTGCACATCTTTGGACTGTGGGAGGAAACCGGAGCACCCGGAGGAAACCCGCAGAGACACGGAGAGAATGTGCAAACCCCTCACAGACAGTCGCTCGAGGCTGGAACGGAACCTGGGACCCTGGTGCTGTGAGGCAGCAGTGCTAACCACTGAGCTACTGTGCCACCCTTGTGTGACCATCTATTGGCCCTTGCCTGAGACAAAGTCTCAACTTCACACTGAGCGCATGCATCATGTTGTTTGGTACTACTACCATGCTAAATGGAGTAGAGTTCGACCAGATGAAGCAACTCAGGGCTCAGTTTCTCTGAGATGCTGTACACCATCTGCCGCAGCAGAATTGTACTGGAACACAATGTGCCACCTCAAGGCCTGGAATTTCAATTTCTCTCCCATTACCAGAAAGCCAGGGATACGTCCTGATTCAAGGAAGAATTCAGGCGTAGATGTCTGGGTCAGAACCAGGTATAGCTAAAAATGAGGTGTCAATCTATTGAAGCTATAAACTTGAGTGAAGTGATAGACAGAGCTGAATGATTGAACAACCAAGGGATCAGACCGAAGTTCTGTAGTCCTGCTACATCCAATCATGTACATTGGCACACAATTAACTCACAGGCTGCATAAATATTCCCATCCTCAATGATGGGCGAGCCCAACACATCAATATAAAAGTTAAAACTGAAATATTTGATATAATCGTCAAACAGAAATGCAAAGGGGATGATTCATCATGGCTTCTCCAGAGGTTACTAGCATCACAACTGACTGTCTTCAGCCTTTGATTCACTCAACGTGATATCAAGAAAGAGATGAAAGCACTAGATACTGCAAAGGATATGGGCTCTGACATTTCAACAATGGTACTGAAGGTATGTGCTACAGGATTTGCCACACTCCTAGCTGAGCTGTTCCATTACAATAAGAATATTGACACGTCCTCAACAATATGTTATGACATTCCCTGTTTTTAAAACCCAGGACATAACTAACCCAACCAAGTATCTCTCCATCACTTTAATCTTAGTCATCAGTGTTATCAAACAGCGCTTGCGTAATGGTTGAATAATTCCACTTTGATTTGATGCCTTTCCTCTTGGGGCTGGTGGCCTACTATAGGTTCAACCACATTCTATTCAGAAAGTCAAGTGTGCAGCGATAAAACTTCTTCTGGCAATCATTCAATCTCGAGTTCCTTTATCAGTTAATGTCGTGCTGGTGTTATTTATTAAATACTGTTGGTCAACTCTATGAATAAAGTGGCCCATTATATCTAGTCAAGAATGCGTACGTGATGTCTGTACTTTGGGCACGTAGACCACTTTATGTATTAAAACACTCTTGTCAGTAAGGTGGACAAAGAGATTACAAACATTTTACCCATGCACTCTTGCCGGTGAGGTGGACAAAGAGATTAAAAACACTTTACCCACGCACTCTTGTCGGTGAGGTGGGCAAAGAGACACATAACTTGGTTTGCAGTTCAACTCAACTTTAATAACAAAATATTTCTTATTAACAGCATGTGAGCATTCCCCATATCACCACAATATTTACTCTCTCTCAAGTTATAGCTGTCTGAAAAAGGATATTCCTACAACAATCCACGAGTTTGAGCTGGGCCGTTGGAATTTCCATCCTGTCTGATAAAGGGCACGCTCTCTTCCATGAAGGTGGGCCTCACAGTTAAGGTTAGATCTTCGACTAGGTCTTCTTGGGTTGCCTCATGGTCTCCTGCCCCGAGTCTTGCTATGAGCCTTTATTTCCTACAAAGTCTATGCAACTTTCAAATAATATATGTTGTTATCCAGAAGTATTCTGTGGCCAATGTCACAAAAACTGAACATTATTTCCAGTTATTATGTAACAACACGAAAAAGGTTTAAGAAAACTACTTAGATTACGGGTTCTGTGGAATTTGTGGAGGTTGCTGGGAAATAAATTTTTAATTCTTCAGGTATTGGCATTCTCATTCAGGGACCAGATTCAATGGTTACCATTACAATTTTCTACTTGGCTGACAATTTGTTTAACACCTCACCAACAGCATAATCAACCGAAAACGACACTGAGACTTTGTCTGATTTCTGTTGAAAAAACATTTTGTTAAAGTGAAATAAATTTATTTCAGAAGTATACAAGTGGGTGGGTGCCTGGGTCAGGAGATGGACAGATGGATGTTGGATGAATAGAAGATGGATTGGGTGGATAGATGGGTAAGTGGAAGGGTAGATCAATTAATGAGTAGTTCGATAGATAGACAAGTGGATATATTGATATCTTTCAATGTTTGATTAAATTTGCAATGGTGAACCTTCTACATGTTTCCTCGCACTGTATCAGAATGGAGGCCGAGAGACAAAGACTTAACTCGAGCCCTGTTAACTTGACGTCAATGGAAATATGTCGGAATGTATTATAAAAAAGACTACCTCATGGGTAGAAAATAATGATCGGATTGGATAGAGTCTTCATGGATTTATGAAAGCGAAATCTAAAAGAGTTGTTGCCTTTAACTGGTGTTCCACCTTGCAAATCTATCCCTGCTATTTTCAGAATCGGCACAAAAGTTAAATATTTTTAAAAGGTCATAACGTTCCCCAGTGTCACTGACCTTCGGACCGATATTGATAGAAAACACTAACCAGATTTCTGAACTGAATAATAATCATTATTTATTACAAATAAATAGATTGTAGCTGTGGGTAACAATTTTTTAAAAAACCGTTGGAATGTAGCACTAATAAAAAAGCTAATCCTGTTCATAAGTCACTGAAAGTTAGCATGCAGATGCAGCAGCAAGAGACTCAGAAGGCAAAAAATGTTACCCTTTATCACGAGAAGAGATTGAGCACAGACCTAAGTTCAGTTATAAAGAACACTGATGAGACTGCCCCTGGAGTATTGTGTGTGGATATTGTCCCCAACCTTGTGGATAGACATAACTTCCCTGGAGGGGAAAGCAGGAAAGGTTTAGCAAACTGACTTCTGGGATGGTGGGAAGATTCTGTGGCGACTGATGAGGCGACTGTGCCTGTATTCTATGCAGTTTAGAAAATTGAGAGGCAACTTCATTAAAACATCTGAAGTTATTCAACAGATATACAGAATAAATGGGGAAAGGACATTTATCATGGGGGTCTAGAGCTGAGGGACACCATCTCAAGACAAAAGTGAAGCCATATAGAACTGTGTGCAGAAGAGCTTTCTCACTCAGAGGATAGCGAATCTATGGAGTTCTCTACTTCAGAGGGTTCTGAAACCTCAGTAATTAAGTTAGTTCAAGACAGAGGTTGATAAATTTCGATTTTCTAATGGTAGGGGATAGTGAGGAGTTATGGCAATTAAATGGATGATCAACCATGACCTCCCCATAACATCCAAAATGGCATTATTAGTCAAGGTTAATATTATGGTAGCAGAAAGGACATTTGAGGACTGAGGTAATATGGGCTGAGGTTAGAAACAGGAAAGGAGAGGTCACCTGTTAGGAGTTTTCTACAGGCTTCCGAATATTTCCAGAGATGTAGAGGAAAGAATATCAAAGATAGTTATGGATAGAAGTGAGAGTAACACGGTAGTTGTTATGGGGACTTTATCTTTCCAAATATTGATGGAAATACTGTAGTTTGAGTACTTTAGATGGGGCAGTGTTTATCCCATGTGTACAGGATGGTTTCCTGACACAAGCCAACAAGGGGCGAGGTCATGTTGCATTTGGTACTAGGTAATGAACCCGGTCAGGTGTTAGATTTGAAGGTTGGTGAGCACTTTGGTGATAGTGATCATAATTTGGTTATGTTTACTTTAACAAAGGAAAGGGATAGGTATATAATGCAAGGCAAGAGGTTATTGCTGGAGGAAAGGCAATTATGATGTGATTAGGATTTAGGATGCATAGGATGGGGAAGGAAACTTCAGGGATAGGCACAATTGAAACGTGGAGCTTATTCAAGGAACAGCTACAGCTTGTCCTTGATAAGTATGCACCTGGCAGGCAGAGAGGAAGTCGTCGAGTGAGGGAGCCATGGTTTACTAAAGAAGTTGAATCTCTTGTCAAGCCGAAGAAGGCCTATGTTAGGATGAGATGTGAAGGCTCAGCTAGTGTGCTTGAGAGTTACAAGTTAACCAGGTAAGACCTAGAGAGAGAGCTAAGAAGAGCCAGGAGGGGACATGAGAAGTTGTTGGCAGATAGGGTCAAGGAAAACACTAAAGCTTTCTATAGATATGTAAGGAACAAAAGAATGACTAGCGGAAGGTTAGGGCCAAACAAGGATAATAATGGGAGGTTGTGTGCGGAATCCAAGGAGATAGGGGACATGCTAAGTGAATATTTTTTGTCAGTATTCACACTGAAAAAAAAATGTTGTCGAGGAAAATACTCAGATAAAAGCTACCAGAGTAGACAGGATTGATGTTCACAAGGAGGAGACGTTAACAATTCTGGAAAGTGTGAAAATAGATAAGTTCCCTGGGCCACATGGGATTCATCCCAGGATTATTGGAAAGTCAGTGAGAGAACTGCAAATCCTTTGGCTTTGATTTTTATGTCGTCATTGTCTACAGGAATAGGGATAGAAACTGGTGGATAGCAAATGTTGTCCCCTTGTTCAAGAAGGGGAGAAAAGACAACCTTGGTAATTATAGACTAGTGAGCCTTACTTCAGTTGTGGGTAAAGTGTTGGAGAAAGGTGTAAGAGATAGGATTTATAATCATCTCGAAAGGAATAAGTTGATTAGGGATAGTCAACACGGTTTTGTGAAGGATAGGGTATGCCTCACAAGCTTTATTGAGTTCTTTGAGATGGTGACCAAACAGGTGGATGAGGGTAAAGCAGTTAATGTGGTGCATATGGATTTCAATAAGGCATTTGATAAGCTTCCCCATGGTAGGCTAGTGCACAAAATACAGAGGCACGGGATTGAGGGTGATTTAGCAGTTTGGATCAGAAGTTTGCTAGATGAAAGAAGATAGAGTGTGGTGATTGATGGGAAATGTTCATCCTGGAGTAGAGTTACTTGTAGTGTACCATAGGGATCTGTTTTGGGGCCACTTTTGTTTGCCATGTTTATAAATGACCTAAATGAGGGTGTAAAAGGATGGGTTAGTATTCCTCATGAAGGGCTTTTGTCCAAAACGCCAATTTTCCTGCTCCTCGGATGCTGCCTGACCTGCTGTGTTTTTCCAGCACCACTCTGATCTAAACTCTGGTTTCCAGCATCTGCAGTCCTCACTTTTGCTTTAGTAAATTTGCAGATGACACTAAAGTTGGTGGAGTTGTGGATAGTACTGAAAGATGTTGCAGATGACAGAGGGACATCGATAAGCTGCAGAGCTGGGCTGAGAGGTGGCAAATTGAGTTTAATGCATAAAAGTGTGAGCAACAGGAATACAGAGATCTCAGTGTCCATGTCCTAAACGTTGCCACCCAGGTTATAGGGTTGTTAAGAAGGCATATGGTGTGTTAGCTTTTATTGGGAGAGGGATTGAGTTTCGGAGGCATAAGGTCCTGCTGCAGCTGTACAAAACTCTGGTGCAGCCACTCTTAGAATATTGTGTACAGTTCTGGTCACTGCATTATAGGAAGGATGTGGAATCTTTGGAAAGGGTTCAGAGGGATTTACTAGGATGTTGCCTGGTATGGAGGAAAGGTCTGATGAGGAAAGGCTGAGGGACTTGAGGTTGTTTTTGAGAGAAGAAGGTTGAGAGATGAAATGATTGAGACATACAAGATAATCAGAGGGTTACAGTGAGAGTCTTTTTCCTCAGATGGTGATGGCTAGCACGAGGAGACATAGCTTTACATTGAAGGGTGATAGATATGGGACAGATGTCAGAGATAGTTTCTTTACTCAAAGGGTAGTAGGGGCTTAGAATGCACTGCCTGCAACAGTAGTTTCACCAACTTTAAGCCGTTTGAATGGTAATTAGATAAACATATGGATGAAAATGGAATAGCGTCGAATAGATGGGCTTCAGATTGGTACCACAGGTTGGCACCACATCAAGAGCAGAAGGGCCTGTATTGTGCTGTAATGTTCTATGTTCTATTCCGTCAGTGCAAGCTCAAGGGGATAAATGGTTTATATTGCTCATATGATCGATAGATAGTCAGTCAGTCAGTCAGTCAGTCAATCAGTCAGTCAGTCAGTCAGTCAGACAGTCAGTCAGTCAGTCAGTCAGTCAGTCAGTCAGACAGTCAGTCAGTCAGTCAGTCAGTCAGTCAGTCAGTCAGTCAGTCAGTCAGTCAGTCAGACAGACAGACAGACAGACAGATAGATAGATAGATAGATAGATAGATAGATACCAACCACTACAGCGGACAGCTGAAACTGACAACCGGAAGCGGCAGGGACAGACCACTATAAACACCGGAGGAAACATCAAAGAAGCGCTTCGCAGGAGGCTCCCAAGCACTGATGATGTCGCCTAGCCAGGGGACGAAACGTTTGCAACAAAAATTGCTTCCAAGTCCCTGAGCACTGGAATATTAACAGACTAAATGAATGAACGAAGTGAGGCTCATAAATGCAATTTGCATGAGCCTTTGTTGGAGTATCATTTGAATACAAATCAATTTATTGAACAGAACAAAGTTTCCAAAATGATATCCTTGAATTAATACAAAGTAATTTATAACACACACAAACCTGTTCAGCTTTCCATATTTTAGGATTACTGCTTTCCTCCCCAACACTGCTCCTGAATTTAAGCTGAGATTAGACACACGTCATAATTGGGAAGATGAAGCTTTACCTTCATCAACCCAAACGCTGAATTTTGGGAAGATTTCCCTTTAAAAATGCAAGTCAATTGCAGCAGAGCACAATTCGCCTCAATGTGGGATTCAGGTAGGAATCAGATTGAACCCAACACAAGGGGTCTGACCTTATTCTGCCATGGATCATTTCATTATCTGCTTCTTTGTCCTGTCTGTGTTGGAGATGGCAGCATCGGGAAGTGGACCAGCTCTTGGGCAGAGGACTCCAGAAGAAGCAGTTGCCAATTTACACCAAAGTAGAGCCAGTGCGGAGACATTTCTTCAGCCAGAGAGTGGTGGGTCTGTGGAATTCATTGCCGCGGAGTGCAGTGGAGGCCGGAATGCTAAATGTCTTCAAGCCAGAGTTTGATAAATTCTTGATGTCACAAGGAATTAAGGGCTACGGGGAGAATGCGGGTAAGTGGAGTTGAAATGCCCATCAGCCATGATTAAATGGCGGAGTGGACTCGATGGGCCGAATGGCCTTACTTCCAC
>NC_057746.1:18552814-18567321 GCF_004010195.1 Chiloscyllium plagiosum | reverse complement strand
GCATACATGAACATCAACTGGCCACGAAACGACACGACCAGCTATCCTTAGTAGCCACACACGCAGGCAACCAGCAAAATGAATTCGACTGGGACAACACTACCATTATAGGGCAAGCCAGACAGAGAACAGCCAGGGAATTCCTAGAGGCATGGCATTCATCCACAAACTCCATCAACAAACACATCGACCTGGACCCAATATACCAACCACTACAGCGGACAGCTGAAACTGACAACCGGAAGCGGCAGGGACAGACCACTATAAACACCGGAGGAAACATCAAAGAAGCGCTTCGCAGGACGCTCTCAAGCACTGATGATGTCGCCTAGCCAGGGGACGAAACGTTTGCAACAAAAACTTCCAGCTCGGCGAACAGAACCTCAACAACGAGCACCCGAGCTACAAATCTTCGCACAAACTTTGAATAGATAGATAGATACATTGAATTGCACACCTTTAAAATATACAATAATTTTATAACATTGGAGATAAAAATGTTGAGTGAATTCCAATTTTCTGCCATAATTCCACAAATTGACGCTTAACCTTCACTTGTTCTTTTCTTCAGACATACTGGTTTTCACTTTTTCTCACTGAATTTTAATGCGCAGTATTGTAAATTATCCTCTGCATTTGTCTGTTTGAGGAGAGTAAAACATGGACACAATTAAGATCACATATTATTTCGACAATATGTGTTACTTGAGCTACACTTCAATGTGGGTTTTTAAAAATAAATTGAAGACACTATGGCATGTTTCCTGTCAGGTTGCTTTTTGGTATATATTTTTTCCCTCATGCTTACTGTCAGTGTTTAGAATTGAAACTTGAAAATAGATAACTTGCAATTAATCAGTGACCACTAACGATGCATTTACCTCGTCAAATTAGTTGGTCAGTGAACTTGATCTCTATGTTCCATAGTAGAACTGTATGTATCAGCCAACAATGGGTTACATCATGGGCAATTTAGTAATTCAGTATCTTAGAATCATATTAATATATAAAGGGGTAATAACGGTTTTAAACAGTCCATGTAATGGCTCTGATGGATTTTTCAGTGTGATTTCTAATATCAGTATTAATATTATGAAGGATAACTGGATAGACCAATGTACCATGAGATACGAAATTTGCATGAAGTGCTTCCTTATTGCATAATGTACATGTACAACTCTGCATTATCAAGTTAGTTAACATGAATATAAATCTTTCAACAAGCTGCATGCTACCTTGTCTTTCACTGTAGATGTTCGCTCTGTTTCTTTAAAGTCTAGTGCACAATATTGAACCTTATCTTCTTCACTTCCCTGGTTGAACAGAAATAGAATACATTACTGAATATATCAAGTAGAGAAAAATGCTTAGAAAAGGAGATGCACCTACTCTGAAAGCATGGATATATATTTATCTATTGTTCGATTATTTTTTTATCAACACTTCTGTTTCCTCTGCAAATTGTTTTTAGTCAGCATTTTCAGTCAAGAATTGACACCCTACAGTTGAGAAATTGTCGACAAGCATGATTATAGCACTATTAAGTAAACTCGATTACTAACTTGAAAAAGAGTTTACTTCTTAACTGACCATCATCGTAGGCAAAATACCTCTTTGATATTAGTGTATTAACTGACAATAACACTAAATGACAATAATATGTAAAATGTTTCATTTGAATAGCTCTAAGTTGATTTATGACTAAGTTTTACTGTTGATAATGTTTTAAGTCTAAATATATGCAGATGTTAATAAGGTTATTTGAAGAAGGAATAAATGACAACAGAGTGAGGCTTAGCAATTTTCAAATTAATCTGCTCAGAGATGTTAATATATACCTCTGAAGGAAGAGGGACCTGAACTTAGGCCTCCTAGTACCGAGGTTGGGACACTATCACGGCATGCCAAAAGACCTTGAGGCCAGGGGACTCAAGGCTGTTCTTTTTGCTGCTCTCTGATGAGATACTGAAATGGTTCTACACATAACTTAAGTACTCATTGGCTAGACCAGCGAAAACAAGCCACAGTAACTTTCAAAACTGGAATGAAAGGATCACCAAGGACGGAATTCACTCTGAGTCCAATGCATCAGAATCTGATAGTGCTATAGAGGCCATTGAATCTGAAGTTGGGCGTTGCAGGGTTTTATTTAAAGTGACCATCTGAGTACTAGGGAACTATAATTAGGGGTGTGTTAATATATTCCTAAATTTAAAGAAGCTGCAATTCGTTAATAGTTCAAAATCAGAAAGTAACTTGAAGAAGAATCTAGGTAAATATTAGCTTTTAATTCCCGTTTGTAAAACGTGAGGTAATTGCTTCTTTTTCAAATGAACATAATAAAAACTAAACTTATAATCAATTGTGTGATGTGATGAAATGGCAGTGATGTGCAACAAGACCGAAATGATTCATAAGGTAATGAACTATGTGAGTATTTCTGATCGGAAAGCAATGGTATGGAAGGAAGGCATTTTATTAATTATGATGTTGCTCAGGCCATTGATACTCTTGGACAAGAGTTGGATATCTGCACAGAATGATACTGCTCAAAGTGAGGGAATAGTATAAGTTATAGATGATGTTACGTTGAAGTCCTGAAACTCCCTCCCTAACAGCCTCTCAAACAACCACATGGCTCTCCCTGATCAGTGGTAAGGAATCTTTTGAAGGCAATTCTAAAAGAGGAAACGAAATTCCACTCAGACAGACAAAGCTTGATCAAGAATAGTCATCATGGCTTTCTCAGAGGGAGGTGCTCCCTAACAAATTTGATCGAAATTTTCAAGGAGGTGACCAGGTGTATAGATGATGATAGTTTAGTTGGTATCATTTGTACGGATTTTAGCAAAGCGTTTGGCATGGTACTAGATGGAAAACAGATAGAGAACGTAAAGGTACATAGGATTCACAGTGACTTAGCAAGTTAGATCGAGAATTAGCTTAGTGATAGGAGCTACAGGATGGTGGAAGAAATCTGCTTGTGCAGTTGGAGGCCTGTCGCTAGCGGTATACCAAAGGATTCATTACTGAGTCCTTTATTGCTCATGATGCATACAATTAAAATTGAAGAAATATGTAGGGATGGGGGCGGAAGACAAGTAAGTTTGCAGATGACACACGGGTTGACAGGTTGATTGACAGTGAGGAAGACTATCCCAGCTTGCGGGAGGGTATAGACAGATTGGTCAAGTGGGTAGATCAGCACCAGATGGAATTTAACCCGGATAAATGTGAGTTGATGAAAATCAGAACAAATAAAAAGACAAGGGAGTACTCATTGAATGGAAGGACACTGGGAAGCTCACATGAATGTTGTGGTTCTTGGCCACAGATCCCTGAAGGTGGTAGGACGGGTTATTAGGGTAGTTAAGAAAGTAGACAGTGCATTTACATCAGTCGTGCCATAGATTATAAGAACAGGGAGGATATGTTGGAGCTATACAAGAATTTGGTTGGGAGACAGTGTACAGTTCTGGGTCACTATAGAAATGATGTCATTGTAATCGTTGAGGAGAATCACTAAGATGTTGTCTAAGATGGAGCAGTTTGGTTACAAAGGGAAACTGAATAAACTCGGCTAGATAAGTGCAGGCTGAGAGAGGACCTTATTGATGTGTTAAAGATTATCAGGCACGTGGACAGGGCGGATAGAAAGCAACTAGTCTCTTTATTTGAAAGGTTAGCAATAAAGGGCTATAATATTAAGGTAAAAGGCAGGAGATTTAGAAATGATTTGTGGAAGTCAAAATTTACCCAAACGGTGTTAGGAATCTGGAATGAAATGCCTGGGAGAGTAATTGATGCAGGAATCCTCATAGCCTTTCTAAATAAGCACTTGAAATGTTATAACATTGGTGAGCCAAGTGCTGGAAAGTGGGACTTGTGTGGATTGAGAGTAGTTTTTGCCAGTGGAGTCTTGATGAGCCCAAGCTCCTCTCTGGACTGTATGGTTCTATGATTTTACCACAATAGCTGCAGCAGTTCAGGAACGTAGCTCATCACCACCTTCTCAAGGGCAAATATGAGTGAGCAATAAATACTGGCCTAAACCACCCAATGAATAATTCAAGAGAAATGTGATTTGAATTGATGTTAGGATGAAATACAGACTTCAGGCCTGTGTTGCATTTCAATCCCCAACTCTGTTTATGAGCATTACCTACTCACTGTAGGGTCTGATCGGTTTACTTTTGCTGCCTGCTTAATAAATCTATGAGCGCTCAAGCTAACGTTTGAATGATCGTTTTGGATTTGCAGCTTATACACATCAGCTATTAGCCAACAGGTATCACAGCGCTGAAGAGATACAACCAAGCTCGGTTATTCTGAGTTAAAAATCACACAACACCAGGTTATAGTCCAACAGGTTTAATTGGAAGCACTGGTTTCACATCAGGTGATTGTGGGTTGTCCTGATGAAGGAGCAGCGCTCCGAAAGCTAGTGCTTCCAATTAAACCTGTTGGACTATAACCTGGCGTTGTGTGATTTTTAACTGTTTACACCCCAGTCCAACACCGGCATCTCCAAATCAGTTATTCTGAGATGTCATGCACCTGATCTTCAGCTCTGTGCGATGATCTTCTGTGGAATGTCTCTGGTACAGGGAGAAAAAAAGGAATATCAGAAACGTCAATGGCATGAAATCGCAGCTCAACATTTCCAAGCTTTAATTGCCACCCTTTAATTCCCCTGCTCCGAATTTGCGCCTTTAACTCATCTCCGCCTCAACTATTCTATTAAACGCGTGCATTATCACACATCATAAAATTCGACTGCAATAAGTCTGAGGTAGTTGTTGCTTTTTTAGCTTCGGAAGGAGAGGCAAAGTAAACGGGGTTGGGAGATGTTTGTATTCAGCTCAGGAAATCATAATTAATTTGTATTGCGTTCCATCCACACATGCTTTGATTTCGTCCTTGCTATGATAGTTAAACGGTAATGTGTGTGCCAAGTTGGGTGGGAGAGTCGATCTGATTGGAGCATTGACTGACGGAGTTGCTGTGAGACGCAGGGTGCGAGGGGCAATGAAGGCAGTCGGGCCCGAAACTTGGAGACGAATTGCAGGAAGCAGTTACAGTTAGCTATCGTTGTTAATCGGGGTTAAAAATTCGAAATGTGACAAAAGTAACATTTTCTTTTCCCGAAGAGGAACGACAGCGGTGCTTGGAACGAGGGTTGGCAGTCTCACTTTACAGAGCAGCACCTGTAGGGCTGAGAGGAGGGGAACCAGAAGCTTAAAGCACAAGGATGGCGCTGAGATAAAGGATCAGCCCCGATGGCATTGGATGGAGCAGCGGGCTCCACCATGAGTGGCCGACTCCTCCTCCTATACGCTCAGTTTCCCTGATTTTACTTCCCTTTCTGAACCACTGAGGACACCTCAGGTTTGAAACCTGGACACCGGTTCAAAACAAATATAATACGCGCCCGAATACAAGGAACCCGGCCCTTTTACGTCCACGATCTGAATTTCCACCATGGGAGAGCTGGGAGTTCCAAACATATGACTATTAACATCTCGTCCGAGCAAGGATATATGAAAATGCAAGCGACATGACTAGCAGCGTGGAGGGACTGAGATTATCCAATGAAACGGTGTGTACCTTTCGTTTCGTTCCGGCAGGAGATCACGATAATTATCGCTGAGAGCAAGGTCAGGAGAAATGCCGCTACCGTTATAAACAGGGCTGTCCGTCTACCCTTGGAAACGATGGCTATGTGATTTCTGGTCATCGCTGCTGGAAGCAAACAAATATTATTTATTTCCTTTACCGCCTAACCTGCTCTCATCGAGTCACCCAGTATGGAAACAGACCCTTCGGTCCAACTCACCCATGCCCACCAGTTTTCCCAAAGTAAACTGCTCCCACGTTGTCAGCCTTTGGCCCATATCCCTCTCGACAATTCCTAGTCACTTACTTATCCAAACGTATTTGCAATGTTGCAACTGTATCTGCACCTTCCTCTTCCTCTGGCAGACATTCCGCTATGATCTGTGTGGAAAAAGTTGCCCCTCACGCCCCTTTTTAATCTTTCTCCCCTCATCTTAAAATTATACCGGCGATGTATTGAGCAGCATTCCATAGAACACAATGCATTTTTTTTTTATCACCACAGGATGTGTGCGCCTCTGGCTAGTTTAGTGTCCCATCCCTAACTGTCCATAAATCAATTAAGAATTAAACACATCACTGTGTGTCTGGAGTCACATGTAG
Organism: Chiloscyllium plagiosum; assembly: GCF_004010195.1. Taxonomy (NCBI): domain Eukaryota; kingdom Metazoa; phylum Chordata; class Chondrichthyes; order Orectolobiformes; family Hemiscylliidae; genus Chiloscyllium; species Chiloscyllium plagiosum. The sequence continues at coordinate 18,561,102 of NC_057746.1, read as the reverse complement.
GCCAAACCAAGTAAGGATGGAAGTTTCCTTCCCCAAAAGGAGATTCGTGAACCAACAATCGACAATTGTTTCATGGTCGTCATTGGACCAGATTTTTTTTAAATTGAATTCAGATTTCATCAGGAATGAGGAGCCTATGCTGGGAACATCGATTCTCCTGCTCCTCGGATACTGCCTGACCGACTGTGCTTTTCCAGCGCCACACTTTTTGACTCTGATCTCCAGCATCTGCAGACCTCACTTTCTCCAAGGTTAACACCAATGTACCAACTGCCGAAGTAACCATCTCTTTTAAGACGGGATGAGCTGCATTGGGACCCGGAGACGTGTCATCACGCTTCCCTGGTGATTGTAACTTCCCAAAGTGTCTCTCTCTCTCTCTCCCTTCTACCTTCCAACCTAGAGTTGTTGGTGCAATGGTTTTTTTGTAGCCTGGATGGAATCAAATAATTTCTCGAGTTGTCAGACTACAGAACAACATTTAAGACGCGTGGTCGGAAAAACAAAAGAAAAATTCGCCGATCATAATACTGTATGGTTCCTAATGTTTTCAACTGTGAAGTTGTGTCTATCGGACCGTTGTTAGTCTAAGAAAAATAACCGTGAGCTAAAAGGCTCCTCAATTCGATAATGTTACTATTTCATTGATAAAGATAACAGTGTGCAGCATGCTCACCTGTCACAGTAAGTGTTGATCCTTCTCCATAATATTCATTGTTTGTGACAAATTCCACTTTACAATAATAGGTCGCCTGGTCGCTCAATGTCACCTTTGTGAGTTGAATCCAGGCGCCCGTCATTCCCTGGATTTTCTCCCTGTCTGGCCCAATGACCCGGCCTCTGTATTGTGCTGTGCTGTTGCAAAGCTCGGTTCCTCCTTTCCTGTCCCTGAACCACCTGAAGACACTTGGCCCATTAGATCCTTTGTACATACAGTGCATAGCGGCTGTGTTCCCCTCGGTGACATTCATAGATGCCGGGCTTTGAAGAACTTTGATGTTCTTAGCGCTCATTGCTGTAAAAGAGCAAACAGCATTTCACACCGAAGTCAGACACTTAACGCCGTATTTACGCGCCTGCGTGAAATATTGCTCCTAAAGGTAATTACTGGAATGTTAACGGAACGGCCACGTGAACTTGTCCAAAGCTCTTACAGAAATTGACACACTAAAATTGCTCTCCCACTGTGGTGGTAGAGGATGAACTGTGATTCAATGATGTTATCGTTTTGTGATGGATTTATAAATCAGGTATAAATACTTTGATGAAGATTATGGAAGATAATCGCGCCATTGGGCGAATTCACATTCGGAGATATTAAGCTTTGAATTCACCCAGTTTAACTGAACATTGGATAATGGATTTCAAAAGTACAATCCTTTCATTGCCAACCCGTATTTTTCCCTCCGTGATGATATGGATGAAGATACAGTAGGTTATTTTTTTTGTTTTGAAAGTGCGCCAATTATGAGGATATTATCATCTTTCGGGTTGTAATAAACATTACTTTTTGTTCTTAACATCTCGTGATGCCAATGTCAATTGCCAATGTCTATTACACCAAATGTAGGTCTCCAAAATATGATTTTTGTGCCAAATCACGTCTTCAAAGAACCGTTTTAAAACCAGCAAGACTATATCTCGCCTGTTCGCTTCCAAATGTATCAACAAATTTTGGTTCCCCCCTAATAACCGAGCGAACTTTTACGAAGTTTTGAGAAACCCATGATAAACCTTGCTCTATTTTCCTTTCGGGCATATCCCATGTTATGCTACTTAGTTCAATGTTTAAAGCAGCCGATAGTTTGTCTTAACTTGAAGTCTCACGCTGTACCATAGTTACAGACATCAACATCGGTGCTGCAGTACTTTTTCTTACATGTATGCTGTCACAACAGTGGGGAACAATTGGTTCGGAAACTGAAATAAAGAAGCGAAATCATTATTCTTTTTTCACTTCCCAATTTGGGTGTGCTGCGGAGTAGAACTGATTACTGGACTTGACCTGTGAACGCATGCACGTTCACAAAAGAATGCATACTTGGACAGTCGTTCATGCCCCCACATCTATTAAAAGGAAATAGCAAAACTGACTAAGTAAAAGTATACCCAGTGAGAAATTGCTAATATGAAATGTCCCATGCCACAGCAAGCACAAACCTTGTGCATTTCAAAGTTTGCCTGGGCGCTCCAGTTAATACCAACAAGTGAATCAATGAAGTTTCTTACCAAAGCCAAGACTCAGGATACAGAACACTGCACTGGAAACCATTCTTGATGCTCTGCAAATAGGGTGGAAATACATCCAGATTGCCCACTATACAGGCAAGTGGGCGTTACAACGCAACATAACACTGACAGCATGTGACGCAATGGAAACGGTTACTCAAAGCTTATTTTTCTCACCTCTGGTACGGAGAGGTATCAGTCTGTTTCCACTGGCTTTGGGGGTTTCACACATTCGTGTGCATCTAAAGTCAGACTGGGTAAGGATGAGGATATCCTGCCCTAAAAGACATCAGTGAAAAAGGTGGAACTTTAAGGACAACTGATGAACCTTTCAATTTTTCAACGCATTAAGTGACATCATGTTCAATCAGATATCATGAAACTGTTATGACACGGGGGTAAAACCCTCTGCGAATTTAAACCAGCAACACAGAAAAGATTCACCCTGTGCTGTAATCTGTTAAAATTCAAGAGGCAAAGAACTATCCAAGAGGTTACTATGTAATGTAAAATTGAACAACATTATTCTTTAAGTCTAACAGAGAGTATTAAAACCAACAACTATTTACAACACTTTTAAACCTATCTTTTACCTCCATGTGACGCAATGGAAACAGTTACTCAAAGCGTATTTTTCTCAGCCTGCTTCCACTGAATTTGGGGTTTTCACACATTCGTCTTTGGCAGTTCCTGCATTGTAGTTTTTAAGGAAACTCAGGTCGTGACAATCATGCGATAATGGGACCTCAGTGCTTGCAACGCGATTGCTTTGCAAACCACTCTGAAATAATGACTTATCAAACAGCACCCAGATTGTGAGACTGGAAATTAATCGTCCCGCCAGGTGAAAGTATGGAAATTCAGTTATATTTCCCAAAGATCAGGAGAACTTGCTGTTGCAGGCAATCTAAAACAAAGAATAGGAAGTCCAGGAGACTCGCCTCTGATTGTAAACTACTCCTGCTTATGGCGTCTTCTTACGTGGAAATCCACACTCGTCTGTTTAGCTCCATCCTCACAAATCTCCTGCCACTCAACGACAATCACTGTGTAATGTCTACCATCCAACCTGGGATAAGTCTGGAAACTGCAGACCAGTGGTCTCACCTCAATGTTGGGGAAGCCATTAGAAGTAATTGCGAGGGACATAATTAATTTCCTTCTGGAGAGGCACGGATTACTAAGGGAAAGTCATGCATGACTAACTTGATTGAATTTTTTGAAAACGTGTATAGATGATTGCATATAGACTACCGCATGGCTTTTGATAAGGTCCCCCCTGGGAGACTGGTAGCGAAGATAACATGGGATCCAAGGAAATTGGCTAATTGGATCCAGAATTGGGCAAAAATGAGGACTGCAGATGCTGGAAACCAGAGTCTAGACTAGAGTGGTGCTGGAAAAGTACAGCAGGTCAGGCAGCACCCGAGGAGTGGGAAAATCGACATTTCGGGCAAAAACCCTTCATCAGGAATCAGATGCTTTTCCACCACCACTCTAATCTAGAATCTGGATCCAGAATTGGCTGAGTGACAGGAAGCAGAAGGTAATGATTGACTGTTTGTGATTGGAAATCTGGGTCAAGTGGGGCTCTGCAATAACCAGTTTTGGGGGCCCTTACTGTTTAAGGTATATATAAATGATTTAGACTTGAATGTAGGAGGGTTGTTTGCAGGTGACACGAAAGGTTATGGGGCTGCTGAACCGTGAAGGGGACCACCTGAGATTACAGGAAGATAATGATAGACTGGCCAGATGGACTAACCAGTGGGAAAATGGAATTCAATCCAGATAAGTCTGAGCTGATGCACTTGGGCAGGACAAACAGACAAGGGAATACACGAACAATTGCAGAACCGTGGAAGCACCGAATATTAAGAGTGGGGTGCATGTACACTGACCCCTTAAGAGCGTGCGTCAGGTAGTTAAAGGGGTTAAGAAGGCATATGGGATGCTTTCCTTTATTAGCCAAGATACAGAGTTTAAGAGCAAGGAGATTATGCTGAAACTGTATAAAATGGGTACACCTACAGTACTGTGTGCAGTCCTGCAATCTATATTATCGGAGGAATGTGATTACAATGGAGTGGTGCAGAGTGGAATTACTCCGGGCTGGAGAATGCCAGTTATGCAGAAAGGTTGGACAAACTATGGTTGTTTTCCTTACAGTAAAATAACTTGGGGGACGTGGGACATGGTGCATGACTGATTTGAATATCAACTCTGTGTGAGTGTGTGAAAGAGAGAGAGCGAGAGAGAGAGAGAGATGTAAGGAGTAGGAGGTACAGAGATGATGTGAGGAAATTTATTTTCACTCAGTGCGAATCTCAAACTCGCTGCCTGTAAGGATGGTGGAGGCAGAACCCCTTATTCTATTTAAGACGCAGTTAGGTGTAGATTTGCAATGCCGAGGCATGCAAGGATATGAACCAAATGCTGGAAAATACAATAGAATAGTTTTGTGGTTGTTTTTGATCAGCACCGATTCAATGGGCTGAAGGGACCGTTGTGCTGTAGATCTCTACAACTCTATGTCGTAAAGTATGTTTTCCTACATGGGGTTGGGTAGGGTTAGGATTATGGTTGATTAAAGGGAGAAACCCGAAAAAGGAGAAGTAATATGGGAAACAATATGCCTCTTTTTCCCATTTTTGCAAGCACAACACTGCATAGCTGTCTCTTTAAGGAACTGACAGAAATATTTCCGAGATGTGAAACTGCAGGTGCCACTCCTTGACGTCCTTTGTGCAAAAATGTTCCAAGTTTTGTGAAACTTCTTTTGTTTCATTTATCTGAAGCAATTTGGGCAGACACCTGAAGAAATCGTATTGAAATGATTATACTTTTGTCATTTTAGACTTTAACAACAGTTTAAATGCACATAGCACCTTTACTGTAAATTGTGTTACAGTAAAACATAGCCACAGAAGGCGATATTTCTTTCAGATGACATTTGATCAGTTTTGTGGCGTGTCCTCAATGCGAAAACTACTGTAAGACTTCAGTGGTGTGCAGGTCGGATTCAGACAGGAGTTTATTTTTGTGGAGGTATTTATATCTCACTTTCAACCAGGCACGTGAGAGTCGTCAATTGTGTATTTTAACAACAAAAACCGCACTCAACTGCAAACTGTAGCTTTTTCTTAAAGGTGCAAATGCGTGCAAAATGCTCTGTTTCGGTGATACACACACAGCCATTGACGTCCAAGACATGCGATATCTCTGCATAAAAGACCTTTGGAGTTTAAAAGGACAAACTGCCTGTTCCTGGTCAGAGGGAACATTTTGAGACAAGGTCTGATCTGGCTTTATACTTAACTGGACTCTCAGTCCTTTCAGTAATGCACTGAAGCATTTACAAAGAGGCTAGTTGTTTCAACATAGTAAGGAATATTTTTGAGTTAATCTCTGCCTTGTGAGTATAAGGTGAATGCAATCATCCTACCTCTAGAGAGATGCCGAAAGAACATGCCAGATTCCAACTCGCACCAGCAGGTTCAGGAATCAGTTAGCAGGACATTCAACCATGGCTGTTCAAGGCAGTTGTCTTTAAGTATCCATGTAGAAATTTGTTCACCCTTAAGGCTTGTTTATTTAAATTGCTTTCTGAAAATACCTGATAATTAATACTAGACGTTGCAAAAGGTCTACAAAACTTGGAAGATTAGATCCCCTACAGTATGGAAACAGGCCCTTCGACCCAACAAGACCACACAGCCCTCTGAAGAGTAACCCACCCAGACACATTCCCCCACCTTATATTTAACCACTGACCAATGCACCTAACACTAAGGGCAGTTAGCATGACCAATTCAGCTGGCCGGCACATCTTTGGATTGTGAGAGGAAACCGGAGCAAACATTCAAATTCCACGCAGTCGCCTGAGGCAGGAATCAAACCCAGGTCCTGGGCGCTGTGAGGCAGCAGTGCTAACCACTCAGCCACCGTGATAAACAACGACAACCAAACATTGAAGTTATAAACACAAATACCTACCCATACTGACAGCGCCCACCCCCCAAATAAAAACCTTAATCCCTTATCAATTGTAATTTTTTACTTTATGTCACATGACATAATACCACAAGACAGAGAAGAAATGGGTAACCTGATAATCCTCAACTCCAATTCTATGCCTCAACCTCATAACTCTGCAATTATGCCCTCAGGGAGTACACACTGTCACAAGAGGAAACATCCTCTATGAATGTACCCCTCATTGAATCTTATATGTTTTAATAAGGTCACCATTCAACCTTTTAAATTCCAATGAGTACAGGCCCAATTGACTCAATCTTCTCCTGATAAGACAATCGCACCATACCAGTGATCAACTTGTGAATCATCTGTGTACTGCTTCCAACATTAAGATATGGGTTCCTAGATAAGGGGACCAAAGCAACTCAGTTTGCAGATGACACCATAATTGGAGGTGTAGTGGACAGCGAAGAAGGTTACCTCAGAGTACAAGGGGAATTTGATCAGATAGGCCAATTGACTCAGGAGTGGCAGATGGAGTTTAATTCAGATAAATGTGAGGAGCTGCATTTTGGAATAGCAAATCAGAGCATGACTTTTACACTTAATGGTAAAGTCCTGGGGAGTATTGCTGAACAAAGTGACCTTGGAGTACAGGTTCATAGCTCTTTGGAAGTGGAGTCGCAGGTAGATAGGATAGTGAAGAAGGCATTTGCTATGCTTTCCTTTATTGGTCAGTGTATTGACTACAGGAGTTGGGAGGTCATGTTGCGTCTGTACAGGACATTGGTTAAATCACTTTTGGAATATTGCAGTTCTGGTCTCTTTCCTATCGGAAATAAATTGTGAAACTTGAAAAGGTTCAGAAAAGATTTAGAAGGATGTTGGCAGGGTTGGAGGAGTTGAGCTACAGGGAGAGGTTGAATAGGGTAGGGCTGTTTTCCCTGGAGCGTCGGAGGCTCAGGGGTGACCTTACAGAGGTTTATAAATATAATTATAGTAAATTACAATTGATGTTCGTTGTATTACCCCATTTTATACAGCGGAAGAGCCTGAAGGTGCATCTGATTGGTGTATGAGATTATAGAACATAGAACATAGACAAATACAACGCAGTACAGGCCCTTTGGCCCTCGATGTTTTGCCGATCCAAGCCCACCTAACCTACACTAGCCCACTATCCTCCATATGCCTATCCAATGCCCGTTTAAATGCCAATAAAGAGGGAAAGTCCACCACTGCTACTGGCAGAGCATTCCATGAACTCACGACTCGCTGAGTAGAGAATCTACCCCTAACATCTGTCCTATATCTACCACCCCTTAATTTAAAGCTATGCCCCCTCGTAATAGCTGACTTCATACGTGGAAAAAGATTCTTATAGTCAACCCTATCTAAACTCCTAATCATCTTGTACACCTCTATCAAGTCACCCCTAAACCTTCTTTTCGCCAATGAAAACAGCCCCAAGTACCTCAGCCTTTCCTCATACGATCTTCCTACCATACCAGGCAACATCCTGGCAAACCTCCTCTGCACCCGTTCCAGTGCCTCCACATCCTTCCTATAGTATGGCGACCAAAACTGCACACAATACTCCAGATGCGCCGCACCAGAGTTTTATACAACTGCAACATGACCTCAGGACTCCGAAACTCGATTCCTCTACCAATAAAAGCCAGTACGCCATATGCCTTCTTCACTGCACTATTTACCTGGGTGGCAACTTTCAGAGATCTGTGTACATGGACACCAAGATCCCCCTGCTCATCCACACTACCAAGTATCCGACCATTAGCCCAGTACCCCACCTTCTTGTTACTCTTACCAAAGTGAATCACTTCACACTTACCTACATTGAACTCCATTTACCACCTTTCTGCCCAGCTCTGCAGCTTATCTATATCCCGCTGTAACCTGACATATCCTTCATCACTGTCAACAACTCCACCGACTTTCATATCATCCGCAAACTTGCTCACTCAACCTTCTAACCCCTCCTCCAGGTCATTTATAAAAATGACAAACAGCAATGGTCCCAAAACAGATCCTTGCGGAACACCGCTAGTGACGGCACTCCA
>NC_057746.1:18545131-18552670 GCF_004010195.1 Chiloscyllium plagiosum | reverse complement strand
ATAAAATTCAAGGCCAATGGCTCTGCAATCTCCTTCCTTGCTTCCCAGAGAATCCTAGGATAAATGCCATCAGGCTCAGGGGACTTATCTATTTTCACCTTTTCCAGGATTTCCAACACCTCTTCTCTACATACCTCAACGCCATCCATTCTGCTTAATTGTGACTCAGTATTCACATTGACAATAATGTCCTGTTCCTGATTGAATACTGACGAAAAGTATTCTTTCAGTGTCTCCCCAATCTCTTCAGCCTCCACATGCAACTTCCCACTACTATCCTTGACTGGACCTATTCCTACCCTAGTCATTCTTTTATTCCTGACATACCTATAGAAAGCCTTAGGGTTTTCCCTAATCCTACCAACTAAGGACTTTTCATGTCCCTTACTTGCTGTTCTTAGCTCTCTCTTCAGATCCTTCCTGGCTATCTTATAACTCTCAATCGCCCCAATTGAACCTTCATGCCTCATCTTTACATAGGCCGCCCTCTTCCATTTAATTATAAGGGACATCGACAGGGTGGATAGGGAGTAACTGTTCCTCTCATTTGGAGAATCAATAATGAAGGAGGACGTAATTTTAAGGTGGAGGGCAGGACGTTTAGAGAGAATTTGATGAGCGTTTTTCTTTTATCCAGAGAGTGGTAGGTGTCTGGGATACACTGCCCGGGAATGCAATAGAAATGGTTAACAATCTTTAAACAGGTCCGTGAATGAACTCTTGGAATGCAATAACATTCTAAGCCATGAGCCAGGAGGTGGAAAGCCTGATTATTGTAGATAGATTTGTGCAGATTCGATGGACCAAAGGACCTCTGCTGTACTCGATGTCTCTACAACGCAAGGATATTGAAGAAGGAAAGAAAATGTGCCCTACATTGACTCTCCCTTGCATGGAGAGAGCATAATTTCTTCTCATGTGCTGCTGCTGGTTTAATTTATTCTATTTCCAAATGTCATTTCTGCAGTGTGAATGGATGGACTCAGGAAACTGTTGGCAATAATTTCACTCTCAAGTGAGTAAACTCAGCTTTTCTCCCAGCTCCTATATCGTTGAAGAAGAAATGCTTGTCATTTGAACGTGCACGAAGGTGAGCAGGAGGAGACAAGGCTGTTATTGAGGAGATGGTGGTTGCCCAAAGGCCCACACTGTGGAAAACTGCAATAAAATCCATGGGATTGAACTGAACCTGCTTGGTAGTCCTAAATGGCTGAACATAAATCTTAATAAGCTGTAATAGCTATATTGTTGCATTTGCAATGTAGAGGGCATGGATTTAAATCCCAGTTCTGCAGCAGGTGGAATTTAATTTGAATCATTAAATCCCAACTGGAAAGCATCTCTCTTTATTACTTGTGACTCAAAATGCATTTTCTAATTTTTCTAATTCTTAACTGGTCTCTGAAATAGCCCAGCAAACCTTTAAATTCAGAGGCGGATGAAGACGCCCACATCAAAGAATAAAGAAACAGTAAAGGACCTTTTCGATAAGAAAAACAGGTCTTTACTATGAGTGTGGAAGTAGTAAGAATTTGACATACTGTTGCATGATGGGATACTTGACCAAAGTTTAAGGTGACTTGGCTCTCAGGCTTGCAGCTGTCATGAGAGAATACTGCTGGAGATCACAGTGATTGTGTAATTATAGTTTGATGAAATATAGAGGGTGTATCTTAAGCTCATTAGTCTCTCTGTCCTTGAGCAAGTTTGGGAACAAAGGGAGTACCTCCACTTTGTTTTTCTCTGTCATTATTTATCGTATTTAATCTAAGTAAAAACAAGTAAAGTTGTTTGAATTATTGTATAAATATAGGCAGACTGTTCGGCTTGGGAGAGTGCTGTGAGACAATGAAGACTGTCACTGCGTCTCTTTGAATTCACGAAAAATAAAAGTTCTTGAAACAAGTCTCAGACTAAATAATTTCTTCAACAATGAGAACATTTTCTTTTTATTAATTTAAACATCAGATTGTTTCAACAGTTTAAATATTATCAAAATACTTAATAAAAATTTGATTGGATTTTTGTATCTCGGGGCATAATTTAAACTGATTGGCCAAATTTGAATTTATTTTCATTTCATGGCAACCCAGCTACTGCTATTTGTGTTGACCAAGTGTTACATTGTTACCTTGTTCAGGACTTTCTGTGCTCTGTTAGTCCTTACTAGTTTTTCAACTCTCTTAAAGGTACAGTACATCTCTACAGCTTCATAACAAACCTATCTTTGGTTTACATTGACTCCCACAGAATACAAGTCTCCACAGCTCCAAAGAAACCATCTTTACAACATCTATTTACTATTGATTTGGATATGCCAGTGTTGGACTGGAGTGGACAATGTTGAAAATCACACAACACCATGTTATAGTCCAACAGGTTTACTTGGAAGCATTAGCTTTCAGAGCGCTCCTCCGTTATCAGGTAACTAGTGGGGCTGGATCATATGACACAGAATTTATAGCAAAAGATCGCAGTGTCATGCAATTAAAATGATATGTTGAACAAACCTAGATTATTGTTAATTCTTTACCTTTTAGAACGGTTTGCAGGTCTCAACATTCACACTCTCTCACATGCACTCACACACACACTCTCACACCCACAGAGATTATATAAGTCAGTGGGGTGAATTTGCATTTGCAGAATTTTATTTGCAGATACAATTATATTTTTTCTCAACAGCACACAACCTGCAGGCAGTCAATGCTGGTAGTTAATCCATATAACATTTTATAAATTCCTACTTTGGAAATAGAACCGGTCTGACTCAAGACTGGGATACAGATAGACTCTAACCTCACACCCTTAATACATTGCCTGAGTTGAGCTGTCATCTGTTTTTAAAAAACCTTAAGTTACCTCGAGAATGTGAGTTAAAAGAAGTTCTGGGACTTATATATTAATGAACTGAGACCTGCAAACCGTTCTAAAAGGTAAAGAATGAACAGTAATCTAGGATTGTTCAAAATGTCATTTTAAGTGCATGACACTGCGATCTTTTGGTATAAAGTCTGTGTCTTATGATGCTGCCCCAGTAGTTACCTGATGAAGGAGCAGCGCTCTGAAAGCTAGTGCTTCCAAATAAACCTGTTGGACTATAACCTGGTGTTATGTGATTTAAGTCAATTTACTAAGCGAGTGCAAGGTCTACCAGCTGCCCTAGTGGGTGCTGACCCATGATCCCAGAGCTTTATCCTGAACTCAGTGGATTGCACAGTCTATGACAATGCCAGCACAACGCCAGCTTCTTGCAGAAGAGGCGTTAACAATTTAACATTAATAGTTGCCCTCTGGACCTGGCTTTGTATAGTTCCCGGTAGCAGTTTTGAAAAAAAGAAAGTGCATGGCAAATGTGGAGGGCCATAGGAACAGAGTGGACGAATGTGACTAAGTGAATTATTTCTTGCTCTGAGGCACGGAATACTACGGTTGTAAATATGCGTATGTCTGTGTGTGTGTGCATGGGCGTGTGTGTGCGTATGATGAGTGTAGAAATTCTCGAATGTTTCATGCAGTTTTTACAAGGAGGAATCTTGTAAAAATGCAAAGACTGCATGAAACACCATCGAGACAGACAATTGCAATCCACATCCATGAACACCAAGTAGCCACAAAACACCATGACCAACTGTCCCAAGTGGCCATATGAACAGATGACAGGGACCACAAATTCAACTGGGACAGCACAATGATCATTGGACAAGCTAAACAGAGGTACAGCCAGAGAATCTCTAGAAGCAAAGCACTCATCCACGGACTCCATCAACAAACACACAGACCGTGACCCAATATACCGGCCACTAAAACGAACAACCGGAACCAGCAACCGGAAGCAGCAGGAAAGGAACCAAATAAATTCCAGAAGACACCTCACAGCAGCGCCTCACAGGAGGATCCAAAGCACCTAATGTCCCGGAGTCAGGGGATGAAACATCTGCCTTAACTTTCTCTGATCTTTCTTATTTTCTGCTCCACCTTATCTTTTTCTGCCTTCTCTAGTTTCCTCATTCTCTCTGTCTGCTCCAGCTGCCTTCACTGGAACTGCATCTGACCTGGTTCCACTGTTTCACTCCCTGGAGAATGCGCTTCTCTCGTGTTTCCTCTAAACCCAGGTGCTGTGCCTTCTTAGCTCTGCCAGCTAATCCTGCCTCTAGATTGTCCATCAAATCAAACAACATCGTCTTTGAAATGAGTCGCAGAGTGAAAGTCTATCAATGATTTTTGAGGAAATTGACTGAAGACATTGCACAAATAATGTTTTCCATGGACCGTCATCGCCATCTGGTGGTTGTCATTGGGACACCCCAATTTTATTTTTCCCTACACTGCCTATTTCCGCCAACTGGCGGTGCCATTACTCCACTTACCATTTTCCTCCAAATCGTCTCGCTCCCATGAAACTGGAAGGTGAAGAGATAGCCCCTCCCTGTGGTACAGGAATATTGCAGCCTTCCAGAAATATTATGTTGTACTCTATGTTCCTCTATATTTTTTACGTGCAGAGCATTTTTTGTCTGAATGCTTCCGCAGTTTCCATTTGAACCTCTTGTCGACGTATCGTTTCGTTGCGTTCAACATTACAATAATATTAACGCAAAATACTGCAGGTTCTGGTGGTTGAACGTGCAAAGTGTTGGAGAAACACAGCAGGTTCTGTATGTTCATTGGACAGAGAAACAGAATTAATATTTCAGTCCTGTGTGTGGGTGTTTGTGTGTGTGTGTGTGTGTAAGTTTGTGTCTATTTGTATGTATGGGGGGGTCTCTGCGTGTGTGGTCGTGGGGGAGGGGTGTGACGGGAGAAGGATGAAGCTGGAAAACACGGATATTAGCTTTTATCGCCCTTCTTGGAAAAGTCCTATATCAAACGGGACAGTGATCAGTGGAACCAAATTGACACTGTAACGAGAGGACACTGAGACTGAGACGCTTTCTTCCACTTCATTCTATTCTGAGATTAGGCTAGGAGCTCTGTGTTAAAAATAACACATCGTGGAAAACAAACCCGTTGTGGTCTGTCCCCTCCGTACATTGCTATAAAAATAAAATATAATGCGTGCGTTGACAAAAAAAAGGAAATTGTTTGTACTTAATGGTTGCGTCTCTTGACACCAACCCTGCTCTCAATCTCCCATGGTTTTGTTTCAGAGTTCTCGGAGTTAAAACAGCGTTGTTCAGGGTTTGCCGAAGAGTGCAGCGTTTAAAGGGTACCCATGCTCATCCGCTGTACACACACACACAGCCAAAGTCTGGCGTGATGCAAAGAAACAGCCGGGTGGTACAGGGATCCAGCTGAGGTTGTCCACCGGACAGTAGAAAACAGGGGGTGAGGTTCGGGTGAGGGGGTATCATTTGGTCCACAGCAGAAGATCTCTTTATCATTGTGAGTGTCAGTAAAAGAAGCGAGGCTGGACGATTCTGCGGTGTGGGGGTCAGGCAGAGGCGTGGAGCAGGAACATGTCTCACAGTGGGGAGGTAAGTGATTCGCCTAACGTCAGTATTGGACAGCCGAAAGATGCAGGATCCTGACCCGCTGTGTTGCGGCCCCTTTCTCTGCCTAGTCCCTGTGCTTCCGGGTGGTAAACTGAGGGGAGCGGCAGAGCGGTTGGAGTTGGCCTGGAGCGAGCGTTGCAGACTGGCGCATCCCAAGATCCAGGACTACGTGCTGAGGGAGGTACTAAAGCTTGGCGCAGCTGGGGAAAGACCACTGTCTTCAACAGGGGTCCGTGCAGTTACCAGACCCTCCTGCTGCCTCGGTGCACATAGACAATTGTCTTGTATGTGGGAGAGAGATGCCTTTGGTTTGTTTGAACAGAGTCAAATTCAAACGCTTGTTCACTGGATATGTACAGAACCGAATTGTTTTTGTGGCAAGGCATATATATACAAATATATTTTTAGTGAATAAAGTATATTTTTGAAATTTAACTAAAGCAAGTGGGGGGCTAAGAATTCCTTGCGCGCTGGGGCGTGGGAGGTTAATCATGTGCTACAGTGAGTTCCTGGCCATCCAACTCCCAATGCCCATTAGATCGTCATAGGCAACTTTGGAGAACTCTGCAGGGCGAATAATTCAGGTTGGATTTTTACACAATACAGATAATAGGAGATTCTTTGATTGCAAAAGATATTGGAAGTCCTCTGTGGAGGAGTACTGGAACCCATCATGGCAATGCATAATGTTCGGGTGGTCAATAGGGATTTTTTTTTCTTTTGTTGTGTGTGTGTGTGTGTAGGTGTGAGACACGGTGAAAGGCGACAGGTGTATAAATCTTTATTCCATTTCCACCACCAGGAAGAAAGGAAACACCCGAGTGGCCAGTGACAAGCAGTGCGCTTCACATCAAAAGGGCAACGCTGTGTGATCAGACAGTGAAAGGGGAGGGCAGGGGTTAAATCAAAATCGAGTTGGAGGGGGAAATAATGCACTCCACTCCCTGCGGCGCCCACCTCTCCCTGAACAACTCCAGGGGGTTGGTGGAGACCGCGTGCTCCCTCTCCAGAGACACCCGGGCTCTAACGTTACCGCGGAAGAGGGACAGGCAGTCGGAATAGGGAACCTGTCATTGCAGTGTCTTGCATGTGATTGGTTAGAACCACACACACGAGGAATCCACTCAATGTTTCTTTCGCCTGGTTTGGTCGGAGACGGTCAGCGAATAGAAGGGAGTCTGCCCGGTGCATTTTTCTCTGGTTAAAGATGTCTCTCTGTTTCAGCAAAATCAGCTCCCAAAGCAAATCGCACTCCACCCTCGCCAGCATCCATTCAGTCCTCCCCACACTCCCACCACCCCCCCTCCCCCCCTAACCCCCACCCTCCCAATCTCCCTTACCCCCTTCCAATCTTAGGTCCAGGGCTTCTTCTGATACTGCAACGTGGGCGAAAGTGAGGACTGCAGATGCTGGAGCTTAGAGTCGAGAGTGTGGCGCTGGGAAAAGCACAGCGTCCGGGGAGCAGGCGAATCGACGTTCGGATGCTGCCTGACCTGGTGTGCTTTCCCAGCACCGCACTCTCTACCGTAACGTGGCACCGACCGAGAGTTTTGGACTCGCCTCTTAGGCGAATTGTTGTGGGATATAAATGAATTAATGTTATTTCTGCAAGTATAAATTCTGATACAGAATAGGACTGAGAAAATACATATTCAGCAAAAAGAAAGGATATGTTAGCATGAGACGTGAATACAGAACAATGGTGGATATATGGGCAAACAGGAAAGCATCTGTTTCCCCCTACTCAAGACACAGGAACTAACCCTAATCAAAGAGGTCAAAGTGACCTCTGGATGGAAATAGATGCTGATAGAAGAAAAGATATGCCTAATCAATAACCTACAGTAGACTGACGTCAAACACCCTTATGGGAGTCAGAGATAAGAGTTTGTCACAGACAAGACAGGATAAACAGAAGTTGTGGGATAAGTCTTAAGGAAATGAGTGACGTAAGCGAAGCAGGGAACAAACAATGGAATAAGGAAAAATATGGGGATTCAAACTGAATAAATTTCGAGAGTTTGTTGGATTTAGTGTGCATTTT
>NC_057746.1:18532083-18536871 GCF_004010195.1 Chiloscyllium plagiosum | reverse complement strand
CCTCCCCCCTACATCTTATCTCAGCCCGCTTGGTACACCAGCCTCATTCCTGAAGAAGGGCTTATGCCCGAAACGTCGATTCTCGTGCTCCTGGGATGCTGCCTGGCCTGAAAAAATGTGTTTTTCCAGCACATTTTTCAACTCTGGTACTCCAGCATCTGCAGTCCTCACTTTCTGCTTAATGTGAGAAAGTCCTGCTGCACTATGTTGAAAACACTGCACAAAACAAAAACTCACATAAAGTTGCACTTCGAACCAAGTGAACTGATCTATGTTAAAACAGCACATACTGCGCTTAGGCTTCATGAAAAAAAATGAATGACAGTGATAAGGCAAGGCATTGATTGGCAACGATTACCCTCTTGATGGAGCGCAGAAGTGGAGAGATTTTTCAGCAGTGTCTCCATCTCGATTTCCACACATTGGACGGAAAGTAGTGGGCAGGAAAAGGAGGTGTTTCTGCTAAAGTTGCTGACCGTGCGTGTAATGCCCTAGCCCACGCCACCACACACCGCCTACTCACTGCAGTGCCCTCTTCATTACAGATGCTAGCCCAACTTACTCGCCTCCGCAATCCTCTTGCAGATAAAAATCAGAGCTGGTTCGCGATGAGAAGCAACTGTGCAGCCACCCGACCTATCACTGGCACCACAAGGGACTAGGAGTTTAGTTACCTCGCTCTGCCTTGTCGCCTTAAATTTTTGGAATTATATTTGCATCCTCGATAACTTAGGGAATAGTTGCAAACTACCATCGTGTTTTAGGCCAGGAGTTCGCCCATATCCCTGTCTCGGTTGCTATATAAGGCATTGGGAGAATTCCATCTGGGATGGAAAATCAATTCTTATTTGTCTTCCCCTGCCATTCCCATCTGCGTATTTCCCTTGTAACTACACAACTCACTGGTGTCGGCTCAGCATCGTCTGCAAGTGTTTCAAATATTTGTTGAGAAGTTCTTCCGGACATTATCCATCATAAGGAATCTTCCAGGTGTCGAACATCACTCTTAAAGCCTCAAGACTCTCGAATTAGCTTCAGAATGCCTTTGTCCTGCTCAATTGTCTCAATTGGTGATTCCTTTCATGTCGAGCTTTGCATTGACCTGGTCGCAGTCTTAAGTTTCCTTAATTCTTAAAGTACAGAGTTAGATTCGACACAAAGGTGTCCCACTCATGGTTTTTGGACCCGGGTTAAATGGAGTTAATCTACAACTATATTTTTTATATTTAGTCAACAGACCTGCAGAAACTTGCAACTCCCTAACACAATCTCATTATTGAGGAGATGTGCAGCTAACTAAATACAAGTTGGCTCTTTAGGGTTCTCTCCAGCTCCTCGGATGCTGCCTGACCTGCTGTGCTTTTCCAGCACCACTCTGACCTAAGCTCTGGCATCTGCAGTCCTCAATTTTGCCTCCTTAGGGTTCTCTGTCAACACGTGCACAACTTCAACCTATTGCAGCCATCTCTGGCACGTATGACTGCTCGACCAACATAGGGCTTACTGGCGCCATTCCTGTGTCTGTGCATAAAGATTCAGCACCAACTTCACACAGAGTTGGAGGTCCAACTTCTGGCTTGGCAGCGCATGTTTGCAGACATGATTTGGAGGTGCCGGTGTTGGACCGAGGTGTACAAGGATAAAAATCACACAAAAATCATCAGGTTATAGTCCAACAGGTTTATTTGGAAGCACTAGCTTTCGGAGCACCGCTCCTTCATCAGGTGGTTGTGGAGTATAAGATGTAAGACACAGAATTTAAAGCAAAAGTTTACAGTGTGATGCCACTGAGATGATATATTGAAAAAGACCTGGATTGTTTGTTAAGTCTCTCATCTTTTAGAATGAGCATGTTGGTTTCAGTTCTTTCTTATGTAAATCCCATAACCTTTTTTAAAAGTTACATTCTCAAGTGAACATTAACAATAGGTGCCATGTCAGCTCAGATAATGCATTGAAGGTGTGAGGTTAAAGTCTGTTCGTCTGTTCCCAATGTTCAGACTGATTCTATATCTAAAAAAAAAGGATTTAGAGAATCTTACGCGGATTCATGAAATTTTTGAGCAAACTAAAACATAATTCTGCAGGTACAAATTCACCTCATAAACTTATATGTGTGTGTGCAGGAAGGTGTGAGTGTCTGTGAGACCGAGTGTGTATGTCTATGTCCATGAGTGTAAAGTCTGTGAGAGAGTGTGTGTGGATATTAGTGTAGGGGAATGTGTATGCGTGAGCATATGAGAGAGGGTCTGTGTGAGTGTACGGGTCTGTAGGAGTGTGTACGTGCATGTGTGTGTACAAGTACGTGTGTATGTGTGTGTGTCTGTGCGTGTGTGTGTCTGTGTGTGTGTGTATGTAGTGCAGTAGGGTCACCTGTCGTATGACATGAACCCAAGATTTTATGAACCCAAGGTCCTAGTTGAGGCCATCCCCATGGGTAGCCAATTTCTCTCTCTCTCTCTCTGTCTCTCTCTCTCACACACACACACACACACACTCCTACAGACCCATACACTCAAGCAGACCCTCTCTCATATACAAGGTCTCTCTTACACGCTCACACATACACACCCCCACACTCACCTGCATATGCACCCTCTCACAGACTTGTATCCCTTTACACTCACACACTACACACATACACACACTCTCTCACAGACACTCACACCCACCCACCTACCCACCCATCCACGCACACATATAAGTTTGTAGAATTACATTTGCTCAAAAACTGCATGAATCCATGTAAGATTCTGTAAATCCTTTATTTTTAGAAATAGAATCAGTCTGAACATTGACACAAAATCACAGATTTTAACCTTACACCTTCAATGCATTATCTGAGCTGACATGGCACCTATTGTTAATGTTCACTTGAGAATGTAATTTTTTTTTAAAAGAGTTCTGGGATTTACATAAGAAAGAACCGACACCAACACGGTCATTCTAAAAGATGAGAGACTGAATAAACAATCCAGGTCTTTTTCGATGTATCATTTCAGGGGCATCACACTGTAAACTTTGGTTATAAATTCTGTGCCTTACATCTTATACTCCACAACCACCTGATGAAG
Organism: Chiloscyllium plagiosum; assembly: GCF_004010195.1. Lineage (NCBI taxonomy): Eukaryota > Metazoa > Chordata > Chondrichthyes > Orectolobiformes > Hemiscylliidae > Chiloscyllium > Chiloscyllium plagiosum. Next base: position 18,533,797 of record NC_057746.1, on the reverse strand, counting down.
GAGCAGCGCTCCGAAAGCTAGTGCTTCCAAATAAACCTGTTGGACTATAATCTGGTGTTGTGTGATTTTTAACTATGTTTGCAGAATTAACCATGTCTGGAAACTACTGAAATGATATTATGATTTGCGTTTTAAAGAGGTGTGTTTCTGCACGCACGAAATTAATTTTAATTTATTATTTATTTAATAAATTTGGTTATTTATTATCAGTTGCTAACAAACAATCATTGCGGTGAGGTGCGTTTGGCGGTAACTATTTGAACTACGGGAGGTTTCCCGTATAAATTTCTCCCGAACGTTGTCAACCAGCAGCCAATCATCGATGGGATACAAGTTCTTGAAACCATGGGTTTCTGAAGATGCTGTTTCAAAATCCTTTGATGCTTGCAAGTAAATAATGAAAATTGCCTGAATAAGGGATAAAAAAAGTTCTTTTATTTACTTCTCTTTTAGGTAACCGACACTTGCATTATGTAGATTAATATTAATATGGCACATTGAACAAGCAAGATATTGCAAGTGGATGGGAATAGATACAACGATTCTGGATCAGTGGTGCTGGAAGAGCACAGCAATTCAGGCAGCATCCGAGGAGCTTCACATGGCTAGCTAGGGTTCTATGCAACGTTGCTGCGACCTCTTCTGGACAACTGTGTAAAATGTTGGTCCCCTAACTGAGAAAGGATACAAATGTATAGGCTGTATTTAACAGATGGTGCACTTGAGTGATATCTTGACTGAGAGATTATGTTATAAGGAAACATTTGAAAGCTTGTATCTATGTCCTTAGGAGTTTTGAAGACCAACAGATAAACCTAATGAACTATATGAAGCCCTGACAGAACATGCAGGGCCATGCTGTACATTTCTATGACTGATTTGGAGGTGACGGTGTTGGACTGGGGTGTACAAAGTTAAAAATCACACAACACCAGGTTATAGTCCAACAGATTTAATTGGAAGCACTAGCTTTCGGAACACCGCGGCTTCATCAGGTGATAGTGGAAGGCTCAATTGTAAGGCACAGAATTTATAGCAAAAATTTACAGTGTGATGTAACTGAAATTATACATTGAAACGTATCTTGATTGTCTGTTGAGTCTTTCATCTGTTTGAATACCATGATAGTTTCACTTCTTTCACGTGTAAAGGGTGTGTGGGAGGTTTGGGGGTGGGACCCAGGGAGATAGTGAGAAAAGAGATCGATCTGAGACGGGTACAGTTGAGAACAGAAGTGAGTCTAACAGTCAGGGCAGGCAGGGACAAGGTAGAACTAATCAATTAAACTGCATTTATTTCAATGCAAGGGGCCTAACAGGGAAGGCAGTTGAACTCAGGGCATGGTTAGGGATATCATAGAAATCACAGAAACATGGGTCAGGGATGAGCAGGACTGGCAGCTTAATGTTCCAGGATACAAATGTTAGAGGAAGGATAGAAAGGGAGGCAAGAGAGGAGGGGGAGTGGCATTTTTGATAAGGGATAACATTATAGCTGTGCTGAGAGAGGATATTCCCGGAGATACACCCAGCGAAGATATTTGGGTGGAACTGAGAAATAAGAAAGGGATGATCACCTTATTGGGATTGCATTATAGACCCCCTAATAGTCAGACGGAAATTGAGAAACAAACTTGTAAGGAGATCTCAGCTATCTGTGAGAATAATAGGGTGGTTATGGTAGGGGATTTTAACTTTCCAGACATCAACTGGGA
>NC_057746.1:18517158-18530031 GCF_004010195.1 Chiloscyllium plagiosum | reverse complement strand
ATGACACCAAAATTGGAGGTGTAGTGGACAGCGAAGAGGGTTACCTCAGATTACAACAGGATCTGGACCAGATGGGCCAATAGGCTGAGAAGTGGCAGATGGAGTTTAATTCAGGTAAATGCGAGGTGCTTAATTTTGGGAAAGCAAATCTTAGCAGGACTTATACCCTTAATGGTAAGGTCCTAGGGAGTGTTGCTGAACAAAGAGACCTTGGAGTGCAGGTTCATAGCTCTTTGAAAGTGGAGTTGCAGGTGGATAGGATAGTGAAGAAGGCGTTTGGATGCTTTCTTTTACTGATCAGAGTATTGAGTACAGGAGTTGGGAGGTCATGTTGCGGCTGTACAGGACATTGGTTAAGGTACTGTTGGAATATTGCGTCCAATTCTGGTCTCCTTCCTATCGGAAAGATGTTGTGAAATTTGAAAGGGTTCAGAAAAGACTTACAAGGATGTTGCCAGGGTTGGAGGATTTGAGTTATAGGAAGAGGTTGAACAGAGTGGGACTGTTTTCCCTGGAGTGTCGGAGGCTGAGGAGTGACCTTATCGAGGTTTATAAAATTATGAGTGGCATGGATAGGATAAATAGACAACGTCTTTTCTCTGGGGTCGGGGAGTCCAGAGCTAGAGGGCATAGGTTTAGAGTGAAAGGGGAAAGATATAAAAGACATCTCAGGGGCAACCTTTTCATGCAGATGGTGGTATGTGTATGGATTGAGCTGCCAGAGGATGTGGTGGAGGCTGGTACAATTGCAACAGGCAATTTGGATGGGTATTTGAATAGGAAGGGTTTGGAGGGATATGGGCCAGGTGCTGGCAGGTGGGACTAGATTGGGTTGGGATATCTGATCGGCATGGCCAGGTTAGACCGAAGGGTCTGTTTCCATGCTGTACATCTCTGTGACTCTATGACTCAACAGACAATCAAGGTATTTTTCAATGTATAATTTCAGTTACACCACACTGTAAATTTCTGTTCTAAATTCTGTGCCTTACAATTGTGTCCCCCACAATCACCTGATGAAGGAGCGATGCTCCGAAAGCTAGTGTACTTCCAACTAAACCTATTGGACTATAACCTGGTGTGATTTTTAACTTTGTACACCCCAGTCCAACACTGGCATCTCCAAATCATTAAAAAACTCAGCATGTCGAATCACAGAATCATACATGGATAGGGGCATTGATAGGGTGAATAGCCAAAGTCTTTGACTCAATGTAGGGGAGTCCACAACTGGAGGGCTTAGGTTTAAGGTGAAAGAGGAAACATTTAAAAAGTACCTAAGTGGCAACTTTTTCATGCAGAGGGTGGTGCATGTATAGAATAAGCTGCCAGAGGAATTGATGGAGGCTGATACAATGGCAATATTTAAAAGGCATCTGGATGGATACATGAATAAGAAGGGTTTAGAGGGAGATGGACCAAATGCTCACAAAGGGTCTAGATTAATTTAGGCTATCCAGTTAGCATGGACGAGTTGGAGTGAAGGGTCTGTTTCTGTTTTGAATATCGGTATAACTCTATGACTCACACAGTATGGAATGTAAAGAGAAACACAGAGTCAACATGAAGGGTGAATGGACTTGAAACGTTAACTCTATTTTCTCTCTACAGATGTTGTGAAAATTGAAAGGGTTCTGAAAAGATTTACAAGGATGTTGCCGGGTTTGGAAGATTTGAGCTATAGCAAGAGACTGAATAGGTCGGGGCTGTTTTCCTTGGAGTGTCGGAGGCTGAGGAGTGACCTTATTGAGGTTTATGGATAGGGTATAAAGACAAGCTATTTTCTCTGAATTCAGAATATCTAGTCAGCATCGCCAAGTTGGACCGAAAGGTCAGTTTCCGTGCTCTACATCTCTATGACTCAGTGACCTGCTGAATTTTGTTTACACTTTCTGAACTTGTTTCAGATTTCCAGCGTCTGCAGTTCTTTGTTTGCAATTTGTTTGCAAGTTGGGGGCACAGTTTAAACAAAAGGAGTCTCCCAGTGAAGATGGAGTGAGATGGAACTTCTCCCAGAGTGTAGAACTGTCTTCCACCAAACAGCAGTAGATGTGGGTCTATTAAATACATTCAAGGCAGTGTTAAATGGGGAAAGGTAAGAATGTGGAGCTGAGGCCACAAGCAGATCAGTCATGACTTTATTGAATGTTGGAGTAGATTTAAGGCACCAAAGGGTTTATATCTGCTCCTGATTTGTATATCTATACAAGAATTTGCATTGGTTTTTCAGTTAGAGTTTACCATTTAGACCATCCCTATCCTTTAAATGTCAAAATTCCATTCTGGTCAAGCTTTAAAATGCTTTGCTGTCAGTTTCTATGTCATGTGCATCTGGTTGTTTTGGGGAGGTGGCAGGACAGGGAGTGGTGTATATATTGTCCTCCAGATATTTCATTTTCTTGATTTTCACCCTGATTTTAGGATGTTTGGGAAGAATGTTCCATGTAAGACTCACACTGGTCTTCCCTGGTCTCGTTCAGTGTCAAACTGCAGCAAAAACTTTATCGCAGGTTACAAAGTCAAAAATGACTCGCTCAGTGACACCATAGATACTACATGAATGTGCCCTACATGTGAATCCCAGAGCATCTTGGTGTGAGGTGGACAGAAGCAGCCACAGTTGCTATCACTGTTCACTATTCAGTAATGCCTGTTAGATGTGGATAGAACAGTGGCTGAGATGGATATCTGAAGAGTTATCCCATTGATTGAATCCTGGTCAGAGACGATGGGCGGTCTCTGGTGTATCACACCCTGCTTGAGCTCAGCAGTTTCAGAGACAATAGCAGGGAACTGAGGAATGGAATAACATTGCTGAGGAACCAGCTCAAACCAACTTTTCCATGAAAATGAAATACAATTTCTTATCTTTTCCATCAGAATTTCAGCTTTCAGTATTTAACTTCCTACTAAATTTGACTTCTCTGTATTCACATTAAAATGATTCCAAAGTTCCTACATAGAAATACATATAAAATTCATGGGTTCTGTATTCCCCTCAGAAGTTCTTATTTTCCCCAGCTGTTCTTAAGCTCCCAGAGTCAGTCACAGATTTGAAACAACTTGGTGGGACAAATTATTTGACTCAGTTCCTGGATTCACTGTTCAGACCATGACCTGGACAACTTAATTAATTTCCTCCACCTTCAAGATGCTCCAGTAGGACAATCTCACATGATCGTCAGTCGTCCAGCCTGATCTTCAAATTTATATTAATTATAGAGTGATTGTTGTTGTGTAGGGAGAAATATCAAAGAGGAGTCTTGACTTCTATGTCCAACAATATGAGTAACTTTTATTCAAAGCTTTTCTAGCACATATTAGGAGAGGCTGGAGACAACTCTGTATCTGGCTTACACATGGGTCCCAGTCACCCCCTTAATTACAGCTCAGATCAGAGGAGAGATCAATGACAAACTTGGGACTGTGGCTAAACTAGGTCTTTCAAAAATGCCCCTTATTAATATGCTTGTATGTTTAGAACTGCCTGTTTATAGAAACTTGATTAACTTCCTTAATGGATCTTCCTACGGAGAATCTTATCTTATTCAGTATCTCTATATGGAGATCACAAGTCTGGCTGCGAATATCTGCTATATGTAGTTGCCAACCTCTTTCGGCCATCTTGTCAATTTTAGTTATGGGCCGGCACAATAGTTGGGATTCATGTTGATTTTTGATTATGTTGTTAGTCAATGATATATGTGAGTTGCATTTATTTTGTACCAAGTGCAACAAGGCTTTGGGCATTTACAGAGGACATTCAATGTTAGAGCATAATGGACACTTTACTTAAACTTCTCTGCCAAGCTTACAAACAAGTTTTAACCTATGTTAGTAGACTCCATTTCTTCTTTCAGAATTTTGCTTTCTCTCATGAAACTTAAATTGTAAGGAATTGCCATTTTCCTATTAGCAGTTTGCTAAGGACTAAACTTCAAATTAATATGGTGGATCACGCGGCAGCTCATTGAGATATTGTGGAGAGTGGGTGTATGACTTGCTACACTGACCACCAAAGCCGCTGAAGAGTAATATTGGCTGATGTATTACACCAACTTTACACACAGTGTGTGGGCTCCCTGCTGGTCAGGTAGGTTGAGATGGGTGGTTGGCTCCTGGTTTAACCATGCCTGTCAGTTTCAGGGGAAACGAAAATGGCATTTTTGAAAGACCTAGTTTAGCCACAGTTTGTTATTTAGTAAAAAGTCGAATGAAAGGTCTGATGTTACAGTATTCCTAATTTTTCAGGTAATTGTAGAATTAGAACAACAAATTAGTATGAAAAGGTTTAGTTGCATTCCCTGAGCACATGTTTGCAGTCGTAGAGCTGTACAGCACAGAAACAGACCCTTCGGTCTAACTCGTCCATGCCGACCAGATATCCTAACCAAATCTAGTCCCGCCTGCCAGTACCTGGCCCATATCCCTCTAGACCTATTCCCATTCATATACCCTTTTAAATGTTGTAATTGTCCCAGCCTCCACCGCTTCCGCTGGCAGCTCATTCCATACACGTACCATCTTCTGTGTGGAAAAGTTACACCTTTGGTCCCTTTTAACTCTTTCCCCTCTCACCCTAAACCTATGCCCGCTAGTTCTGGACTCCCCCACCCCAGTAAAAAGACATTGTCTATTTATCCTAACCATGACCCTCATGATATTGAACAACATATTGTGTAGGACAGTCAACATCAAATACATGTCATGCAATTATTTATTTCTGTCCAGCATTTGGTGCACTAATTAGAACCTATTTGTCGAAACCCTTCATTTAAACACCTCAGGACAGATCCAAGAATTCCAATTTCCAAGGGAACAACAATTTGTACACAGGAGAAGCAAGGGGATTATTATTTGGCTAATGAATTCTAATCAGTCCAGGCACCTGTCCTGTTTCTTGACCCTGGGCCAGCCATGAAACAATGAAAACAAAAAACTCTGATTTCGGCAACCAAATAGCATCCGAACACAACACTACAGTACACGGAACATATACAACACATCAAAACATTTATTTGTCATGAATCATATTTACAGTGCTTATGATAATAGGATAAGCACAAACAAATGTTTAAAATACAGAGATGCTCATTTGCTATAGGGTATCTTCCGTGGCTGGAAAGGACTTTGAAATGTCCTGGAGGTGGAACAGGCACTGAAAAAAGTAACTTGCTCCTTTGATACTCAAGAACGGGAAATGAAAACAACAATGAAAGTCGAGGAATGGCTGAGTGCAAGTCTTTAAAATTATGAACAGTTTCAACAAAGTAAATCAAGAGAGAATGTTTCCTTTTGTGACAGAGCCTTCAGTACAAGACAAACAGAATCCAATTGTTTTAAAGACTTCTCTATCCTAAACTCGGTCTGTTGAACACCTTACTACATGGAGTGGTTAAAGCACAAAGTATTGATGCATTAAATGGGAGACAAGATAAGCAAAAAAGGGAAAGGACAATAAAGGGTTTGAATGATCGATTTAAATAAGGAAAGTGGGACCAGGCTTGAGTGACATCTAACCACAGATATGAAATGCTTGTGTTGGATAGACTGGTTTTCCGTTGTATATCATGTCTAATCCGACGTACTGAAGAAAATTTAAACAGGGCTGGTAGCACACCAGATATTTCCATGAGCCACTGCATTGAAAAACAGAACATTAGGTTCAATGTTTCCATTATCCTATAGATTCACCACTTCAGCGCACTGGTGAGAATTTTCTCCATTTTCCTGCACAAATTATGAATAGGAAAGATGGTTAAGGAGTACAGTTGAACACTGGTTAAAGAGACCCTCACAAACCCCCCATCCTATTGCTTTTCGTGTTAATACAGGGTGCATAGAGTTTGCTTTAATTACAAAATGCAAACAGCAAGTTCAATACAATTTGCTCTTTAGCATCAAACAGGTGAGAATCACAATTTGCATATCTGTCTATTTTTCCCAGTTGTACTTCTCCAATAGTTCAGCATATTCCCAGTTTTCTGTGTTGATCCATTTCCAATTTGATGAGATAATATTGAATATGAATAATTCTGTTGAGTGCACTAATCAAAACACGTTTTGAAGGGACCATATAAATGCTGCATGATCAACAGATAATGGATGAGTAACTCCAGTTGGCCGGATCCATCTTTTCAGTTTCGTTAAACAGAACAAAGCTTTTCCTGAAATGAATGCCATCTTGCACCTACTTTCCAACTGCCAGTTACCACCTTCTGCAGATGCCAATTAGACAGCAAGCTTTAATTGGAACCAGGTCATATTTGTTGAAGTAAATGTTACACAAGAAGGGCACTGTCTCTGTTCTCTTACCTCATCCTTTGATGCACTTTCAGGTATAGGACAACGTTTCACTGAGAATTGAATGTGAGAAAAGTACAAGTAATTAGCTTTATGTCTCAATCCCATCAGGAAACTGTCTCAAACATTTGTGTAAAATCGTTTATCCATTAAATTTGCACTGACACCACACCAATTTTAAAGAACACGTCAGGAATTTGGTTCAGAACATTTGCAGTTTAATTGTTCAAGGTCTTGTTCAAACGGTGGCTCAGTGGTTAGCGCTGCTACCTCACAGCACCAGTGACCCAGGTTCGATTCCTGCCTCAGGCAACTGTCTGTGTGGAGTTTGCACATTCTCCCTGTGTCTGCGTGGGTTTTTTTCCCACAGTCCAAAGATGTGCAGTTTAGGTGAATTGGCGATGCTAAATTGCCCGTAGTGATTGGTGCATTAGTCAGGGGTAAATATAGGTGAGGGAAATGGGTCTGGGTGGGTAACTCTTCGGAAGGTTGACGTGGACTTGTTGGGCCGAAGGACCTGTTTTCATTTTGTAGGGAATCTAATCTAAAGTTTTCCTGCAGAGTTGCAGGTAAGTGGGGTTAATTGGGCAGCTCTTTGAAAGCGCTTGCACTGGTATAATGACCTGAATGGCCTCATTCCATGTGATATCATTCTATGACAGGTGCAAGATCGTGACAGCATAAATGCCAAGGGACAGGTTATCTTCTTGGATATATATGAACGTTTTTAATAGGCGTGGTATCAAAATCCTGACTAATGAATCGAGCAATGTGATGGGAGAATTATTATCACAAGAAAGGCAGCACGGTGGCTCAGTGGTCAGCACTGCTACCTCACAGCACCAGGGCCCCAGGTTCGATTCCAGCCTCGGGTGACTGTCTGTGTGGAGTATGCACATTCTCCCAGTGTCTGTGTGGATTTCCTCCGGGTGCTCCGTTTTCCTCCCACAGTCCAAAGATGAAAGTCACACAACACCAGGTTATAGTCCAACAGGTTTAATTGGAAGCACACTAGCTTTTCGAGCTACTCTGAAAGCTAGTGCTTCCAATTAAACCTGTTGGACTGTAACCTGGTGTTGTGTGATTTTTAACTTTGTCCACCCCAGTCCAACACCGGCATCTCCAAATCAGTCCAAAGATGTGCAGTTTAGGTGAATTGGCCATGCTAAATTGCTCATAGTGTTAGGTGCATTAGTCAGGGATAAATGTAGGGGAATGGATTTGGGTGGGTTGCTCTTCGGAGACTCGGTGTGGACTTGTTGGGCCGAAGGGCCTGTTTCCGTACTGTAGGGAATCTAATCTTTAAAAAAAACTGATGCCACAATTAGCTACGAGTGATGGTTAATAAAAAGGCGGCCCTGTTGACATTGAATGCACTATGAAATGAATTTAATTACACAAAGAGGTATCATTTAAACTCGGTCAGTTTTGAAGTGGTAATGACAGCGGCGCTGTTAGCTTTCACTATCGTCATCATGACTGCACTGCAACTGACATTATCTTCAGGAAATGGTACATGAGTTACCAGGATGTTGCTGGGTATGGAGGGTTTGGGTTATAAAGGAAGGCTGGATAGGCTGGGACCTTTTTCACAAGGATGTAGGAAGTTGAGAGGTGACCTGGTAGAAGTTTATAAAATAATGTGAGGCATAGGTAGAGTTGATGGTAGTTGGCTTTTCCCTAAGTTGGGAAGCTTCAAGACTATGGGGCATATTTTTAAGGTTAGAGCAGAGGGATTTTAAACAAAGACATGAGGCGATTTTGGTTTTACACGGAGGGTGGTTCATGTGTGGAGTGCACATTATGAGGAAGTGGTGGATGTGTAAACAATTCCAATGTTTAAAAGACATTTGGATAGAGACATGAATAGAAAAGGTTTGGAGGGATGTGGGCCAGGTGGGACTAGTTTAGTTTGGGATTACGATCGGCATGGACTGGTTGGCTGTATGACTCTTTTACATTTTTTTACATTACATTACATTACAGTGTGGAAACAGGCCCTTCGGCCCAACAAGTCCATACCGACCCGCCGAAGCGTAACCCACCCATACCCCTACATTTACCCCTTCTAGATTAGATTAGATTACATTACTCTATGTGCTGAATAATGTGGGAGACCCAGAAGTTGCCGCTGTGGGGATTCGATTTCACTCCAGCGACGTGGGGGTAACACAAATGCCTAAAATACACCTTCTTTGAAGAGAAATGACCCAGCTTTCACTTGGAAATAACTTATTTGCTGACACTGAAGAGACTTTATTTGTTGGGGTATCTCAAATTTCTCCAGAATGAGAAAAGAAAATCACAGAATCCTTGCAGTGTGGAAACAAGCCCAATAGGTCCACACCGACCCTCTGAAGAGGGATGATAGATATAGGACAGACGTCAGAGATAAGTTCTTTACTCAGAGAGCAGTAAGGGCATGGAATGTCCTGCCTGCAACTGCAGTAGGCTCGCCAACTTTAAGAGTATTTAAATGGTTATTGGATAATCATGGAATATTGCAGGTTAGATGGCCTTCAGATTGGTGCAGTATTAAGGGCCAAAGGGCCTGGACTGCACTGTAATGTTCTATCTTCACCAAGACCCATTCCCCCACCCTATTACTTTACATTTCCACCGTCTAATGCACCTAACCTACACATGCCTGAACACTATGGGACAATTTAGCACGGCCATTCCACCCGAACCTGCACATCTTTGGATTGTAGGAGGAAACTGCAGCACCCAGAGGAAACGCAGGCAGACACGGGGAGAATGTGCAAACCCCACACAGACAGTTGCCTGGAGCTGGAGTCGAACCCAGTTCCCTGGCGCCATGAGGCAGCAGTGTTAACCACTGAGCCACTGTGCTGCCCTGTACATGTTCAAATGATTTTTTAAAAAGTGTATCCTTATTTTATCAATTTTTAAAATCGTAGATGAAGAGATTCTTAATTTAAATTTCAACATTGCCGGCTGCGAGAATACTTCAAATGGAATAGTTGATTAAGTTGCTTGCTGACATCACCACTGCAGCAAGGTTACAGATCACTTTAATTTAGCACTATCTTCAAATGTAAATAGGAAAATATGCAAATTGCACCAAAGAGACTGATACATCTGGGCAAATATTTCAAAGGGAGCTAAACAGGAGTTAGTGATTTGTATGATAACAGTAACCAGCATCAGTAAAGGGATCTTTAGACAAGACAGTAGCAGTCTCTCCATAATCAGCACTGTCACTTCAGTCTCCTGTTGCTTTACATCACTCTGAGTGATACCAGCAAGGAAGGTCAAATTGTATCCAGTTTCTGCTCTGGCAAATAGGGATTGAAGCTTGTCTTCTTGGGAAGATATCGGAAATATCTAATCATTCAGCATTTCACTCAACTGACTCTGGGATACCGCCTGTTTCACCCACAACAAAATCCTGCACCAATAAATAGGTAGTTATTGTCATCAGGGACAGCAAAACCATATTGAACTAGTCACTGTTTGCCTCAGTCGCTTGAGGTTACAATATAAAAGGTTACAAGATATAATAAACCATGCAGCTGCCCCAAAATATATATTTTCTTGTTAGTTACCTGTTACATTAAGCTCGTCATATCCATAATCATGCCTGCAAAAGGAGGGGAAGATTTTATAACCATCAGAATAAAATACACATCAAGGAATGAAAAGTTCGAAGATGATTGTCAGCATCTAAAATGTTGTACTTAAACAAAAAAGCCTCAGAAACTCAGGCCTTGTGTTCCAAAAAAAAACACCTTCAGCCTACCCAAACAATCACTGTGCTCCATTTTATTTCAATAAAGCCGCATTTTTTCAGTCTTGTTATGGACCAGACCAAATCCCCTCAAAATATATTAAGAAGGTGGCCTAGATGCTAACCTTTTCTTAAGTTAAAGGTAAATTTAAGGTTCCAGATGCAAATCAACTGGTCAAACTATCAGATTTGAGGAAAAACACACTTTATTCATGTACGATAGTTAAAATACAACCAAAGAAAAAAAATAAAGAAAAGAATCAGCTTACCTGTAACTCTATCAAAATGCTTAACCAAATAATAGATACAGTATATATTACTAATTAACTGTTCCAATATATTAACATCCCATAAAGACCCCCTTTACAAAGGCAAATTAAAAAAATAAGATTGACTAGTATGCAATTCTAACAGCAGGAACATAACGCTAGCTTTTCACTGTAACAGGGAGAGGGAAAAAAAAAACCAGCATCCACATCTACAAGAGCCCAGCAGCAACTTCTACTGAAATGATAAGTCCTGGTTCTAAAGGAGTTTGACCCCCACCCATTCATGCTGCTTCTATTGTTCCAACTTTAAAACAAAACCCAAGGCCTCACAAACTGCTTAATCTGGTGGTTCTGCGTAGACTGCTTGGTGTATGTGCCTTGAAACCTCTCAGAAAGAAACAGGACAAACTACACCTCATAAAGCCATAGTATCGACACAATCTTTACATTTTATTTGCAGAACCGAACATAGTCATATAGTGTAGCATAGTCATTGCTGTTACTTGTAGTTATGAAAATGCTGATGAACCTGAAGATGTGCAAAATAATACCCTGGGATGGCTTTACAAGAGCTACTTGCACTGCATTGAGATATCTTGGCATATTGATAGTTCAGAGCTGAAAATGTGTTGCTGAAAAAGCGCAGCAGGTCAGGCAGCATCCAAGGAACAGGAGAATCGACGTTTCGGGCATAAGCCCTTCTTCAGGAATCCACATTGATAGTTCAACAGGCTGTCAACAATGTGAAAAAAAATACTCCCTGTTTTGCTGTCACACAGTGCAACACTGTAGAAACTATGCGGTAGATTTTGACTGAGACAGCTCATGATATTCCAGGATCTTTCAGGATAGATTCAGGAGTGCAAAGTTGGCTTCCTGAATCTCCTGACCTGACAACAACACATGCACTGTAAGGTTTAACGCTGCTTGCTGAAAGTATTAAATGCTGGTCTTGCCAAAGATCCTTATATCCCCTTGAATTAAAAAAGAAATGCTAACACAATTTGTTTCACATTCACGTTTACAAAGGAGATTAAACCATTGGAGATAAATTAAAGTGGATTTGTGGAATTAAGAATTAAGGAATTTTGTTGAAATTGCATTTAAAAATCGGAAATGAAGCAATAATCCGAGATGTTGGACCAGTGGGGCTGTGCTGTCATCAAAAGGGACGATCAGTTGGATGGATCAAATAGATTTTGTTTGTCTCTTCTTGCTTTCAAGTTACTAGGACAGAGTGACAAGACAGAGCAAAACTTTTGATTGGTCCTTTTAGTAAAGATGGATGTTCAATTATCTACAATGAGCCAGGTGTGTCAGAGAAGACCTCTCAGCTTATATGCAAACAACATATGCTTGGGTCCATGGCTAGAAATTGAGAGAAATTGCCATTATACAGCAGAGGTATTTTAAAGGGAGAGCATTCAATGTCCCTCAGGATGAGAATGCCTCTTACTCAGGGCACAAATCTTTGTGTGGAATTTTCTTTAAACCACAGGCAGAATGGGGACTACAGATCTGACTGATCAGGAAATTTTCTCCCTCTCTTTCTTAACCTCCTACCATGAGCTTGTCGGAAAAGTTTTGTCAACAGATAATCAATCCTTTGGTGAAATTATGACAGGTTTCCCGTTGCTGCCAGATCTTGAAGTGGCACTTGAGCTTGGAGATTCTGACCCAGACATAAGGACTTTTATCATTGCAACAGCTTCCACCTCTTCTAATTCTGAGTCGCAAGTTTTCGACTACGGTCCAGTACAAGCATTGAAACGTGTCAATTCATTACATCTCCTGAGAATTCTTTCAAAGCATCTTGAGAACCACTTGTTTACTTTGATTCCACACGAACGTGGAACTTGATTCTGGGAGCATTGTAGTTTTTTTTTTAATTTTAAAAATATACTTTATTCATAAAATAATTTGATGGTCTGTACAGTTGGACGTGCCATACATGTGTAAACGTTCCATTTGTTTGCATACCGAAACAGAGTAATGATTCCTATTTACAGGTCTGTACGGTTACATTTTTAGCTGAGGCGTCAGCAGACCCCAAATGACTGCATGGGCCCCCTGTTCTTCGTTAGGCAGGTAGACGTTACACGGTGGTCTTTCCCCACCGCGCCTTGGCGGCAGCTGCCCCAAGCTTCAGCGCATCCCTCAGCACGTAGTCCTGGACCTTGGAATGTGCCAATCTGCAACACTCAGTCGGGGTCAACTCCTTCAGCTGGAAGATCAGCAGGTTTCGGACCGCCCAGAGAGCGTCCTTCACCGAGTTGATGATCCTCCAGGCACAGTTGATGTTCGTCTCGGTGTGCGTCCCGGGGAACAGGCCGTAGAGAACAGAGTCCTGCGTCACGGAGCTGCTCAGGACGAACCTCGACAAACACTACTGCATTCCTCTCCAGACTTCCTCTGCGTAGGCACATTCCAGAAGGAGGTGTGTGACAGTCTCGTCCCCCCCGCAGCCGCTTCGAGGGCAGCATGCGGTGCGGCAGAGAGTCCAGGCATACATAAAGGATCTCACAGGCAGAGCCCTCCTCACCACCAGCC
>NC_057746.1:18512881-18516483 GCF_004010195.1 Chiloscyllium plagiosum | reverse complement strand
TGCACATGAGTCTGTGCACGGACAGCGGATTCGAGCAGAAAACGGCGACGTCATCCATGTACAGGAAGGCCTTAACCTGGCCAGGAATAGTCACTCCTCTCAGGCGCGCATCCTTCCTGATGGACTCGGCAAATGGCTCTATGTAGCACACAAACAAGGCAGGAGAGAGAGAGGGCAGCCCTGCCTGACTCCAGATCTGACTGGGAAGCTATCTGATTCCCACCCATTGATTGAGACTGCACTGACAATGTTGGTGTAGAGCAGTCTGATCCAATTGCAGATTCCCTCCACAAAGCCCATTTTGGAGAGAACATTGCTCATATACCTGTGTGATATCCTGTCAAAGGCTTTCTCCTGGTCCAGGCTGATCAGGCAGGTGTCCAACCCTCTGTCCTGCACGTAGGCGATCGTATCTCTGAGGAGTGTGAGACTCTCAGCGATCTTCCTGCCCGGCACAGCACAGGTTTGGTCAGGGTGAATCACCGACCCCAGAGCAGACCTGACCCAATTGGCAATTATCTTTGACAGAATTTTGTAATCCACATTCAACAGTGAGATTGGTCTCCAATTTCTGATTTCCTCCCTCTCCCCCTTCCGCTTCTAGATGAGGGTGATGAAGCCTTTCCTCATGGATTCACTCATGGTACTTGCCGAAGCATACTGACATACACCTCCAGCAGGTCCTGGCCAATAAAGTCCCACAGAGCGGAATAGAGCTCAACCGCTAAGCTGTCGCTTCCGGGAGTTTTATTCTTTTCGAAGGACTCGAGGGCCTTGGTCAGCTCGTCCAGAGATAGCGACTAGTCCAGCCTCTCGTGTGTTCTGTCATCTAAGACCTCCGTGATAGAGGACCGGAACGACTGGGAGGCCGTGCTGTCGGTTGGCTTCGCGTCATACAGACTGGCATAGAAGGATTTACTGATCCTCATGACGTCAGCCTGAGATGACATTAGCGAGCCATCTTCTTCCTTCAGGTTGCTGAGCACAGAGCTCTCTTTGTGCACCTTCTGGAAGAAGAAACGTGAGCACGTCTCGTCCTGCTCCACCGAGCGGACCCTGGACCGGAAGATTATCTTGGAGGCCTCCGAGGCAAAGAGTGAGGCTTGCTGGCCCTTCACCTCCTTGAGGTCCTCCGTGACATCCATCCCCATCGTCTGCAGCAGGAGCAGGTTTTGCATACTTTCCTGGAGCTGGGACAGTTTTCTCCGCCTCTCTCTCGCCTCCTGAACACCTTTAAGGATGAAGAACCTCTTGATGTTCCCTTTTACTGTTTCCCACCAGTCTGCTGGAGACTCAAAGAGGGGCTTCACGGTTCTCCAACCTGCGTAGTCCCTCTTGAGGTCCTCACTGTTTCCTGGGGTCAACAGCTTTGTGTTCAGCTTCCACGTTCCCTTACCAGCCCGCTGCTCGCCCTGTAGGTGACAGTTGGCCAGGAGGCAGTGGTCAGAGAAGAACACCAGCTTGATGTCATGGATCTGACCTAGAGCGTTTGGGTAGTTATACCTATACTGTCCACCAGTGGTCAGTATGTAGGTCTTTGGGAATGCCAACACACTTGGGTTTTTCAGTTCATCAGACCATACCACAGTTCGGATGTGTTTGTTTCCCTCTCCTCAATGGGATCCAGGAAATCCATGCGGCAGCGACCAAGCATTGGTCAGCAATTATGGCTAATTCCCAGAATTTGGGAAGGATTGGACTCATTGTCAACCCACTGCAATCACATGGTTGACAGAAGTCACCAAACAATGAATGCATTCCAGCATGTCACCTGGTGGCCACTATCTGTCACAGAAATCAATATTGACTTTCAGGCTGATGCTAATTACAGAAAGGACAGTTTTCAACAGGAATTGTGTGTCTCGAACAACCTTTTTATTAATGCTATATTGAGTGAAAATTGTTGACTCCTTAACGGAGATAGTTACAACACTGTAGAAGTGATGAATAATTTTTTAAAGGGACAACCCCCCCAGCCCCCAGTAATTACAGCGTCAATGAGTAAGGTGTATATTACATCTGAGTCATTTCAATAAGAGAAAATTTTGACTCACTCTAAATCATTGCCTTCCACAATCAAGTTCAGAATAGATGATCCATTAGCAGCCTCGTCTAACTTTAACGTTGCGTAATGTATATTGGCTGATGAAGTTGTCTAATTAAACAGAAATGTTACGTTAGACTAAATTGACCATATTCTACGCTCTTTGGTTAAATAAAGTTTCTGCAAGTGACCAGCTTTTTCAATTGAGATTGAGAAAGGAAGCTTGTTAAAATGTAAGTGATTTTGAGACAGTAATGGTCAAGAAATGCAACTAAGCTTTAAAGGTGTAGATGAGTTCAATTAAGGGTTGGCACTGTGGCTCAGTGGTTAGCACTGCTGCCTCACAGTGCCAGGGACCCACATTTGATGCAACCCTCTGTTGACTGCGTGGAGTTTGCACGTTCTCCCTGTGTGGGTTTTCTCTTGGTGCTCTGAGTTCTTCCCACAGTCCAAAGATGTGCAGGTTAGGGTGGATTGGCCATGCTAAATTGCCCCATAGTGTTCAGGGATGTGCAGGTTAGGGTGGATTAGCTATGGGGAATACAGGGATAGGGTAGTGGGGATGGGTCTGGGTGGGATGCTCTTTGGAGAGCTAGTGTAGAGTTGATGGGCTGAATGGCCTGTTTCCGCACTGTAGGGATTATCTTCTAAGATCTGAGTGCATTTTTGCTGAAGCAGAAAGTTGGTGGAGGGATATAATAAAGAGATTTGATATTTAATTTTAAAAGGATATTGATTCTTGGCCCTGTATCCCTTTCCCTATCTTTGCCAATGTCTCATCATCTTTAAGCAGAGTGTGCTGAACATTTTATTTTCAAGTCATGTCAATCTGGTTTGGTAGCTGTTCAGTTTGCTAACTTATGAAAGCCAGCCAATTTACACACGTCCTACGGTCTGCTATTGGTACTGCAGAAAATCTCAATCTGAAATTTGTTGAAAAGTGTAACTGTTTGGGTTCTTAAAGGTTATGAATTTGAAAGGCAGTCTGAGCCGGAACAGCATGGATTAAGTAAAATCTATCAATGGTGAGAGATGTGCTTGTGAAATCATTGCAACTAAAGATCGCACATGTATGGTTTGTTGATGAAGCATGCATTTTAGATTATTGCTTACCTGTTGTTTGGGTGCAGATCTTTGGCAATCTGCAAGAACAAAATGCAGTAGGTAAGAAAAGGTCAGTGGAGTTCAACACACTAAGGCACAGCACGGTATTAGGAATAATAGATTGATGCTCTATTTGTGAGAGTTAGGATGACTGTTTGAAAAATAGCAGATTTGTTTTCGATCCAGTTGGGCCATTTTCTAATTGTCTGATAGAATAGCCCAGAAGGGTTGAATGGCCTGTCCTTACATTTCTATAATGTCGAATAATTCCTGGATTGCCATAGCCTTTCTCATCCAAATAATTGCCCAGCTAACTTGCACTGTGCTGCTGGTCACTTTTCAATGAGGGATTCTCTTAACAATTTTTATAGATGTACTATAGAAAGCATTCTATCTGGATGCATCACAGTTTGGTAACTGCTTTTCCCAACACTGCGAGAAACTACAGAGAGTC
>NC_057746.1:18505693-18512381 GCF_004010195.1 Chiloscyllium plagiosum | reverse complement strand
TGACAAAAACATTCAAATCCTAAAGAACACCACCCATTCATACAAATGGCTGGGGCAACTTTGTTTTACACAGAGTGGTTCATGTGTGGAATAAACTGTCAGGAGAAGTGATGGATACAGCTACAGTTACAACATTTCAAAGACATTTGGATAAGCAAGGTTTGGAAGGATATGGGACAAATGCGTTGGGACATCTGGTCGGCATGGACGGGTTGGACCGAAGGGTCTGTTTCCATGCTGTACATCTCTATGACTCTAAGTGGGACAAGTTTAGTTTGGGAATGTGGTCGGCATAGGCTAGTTGGACCAAAGAGTCTGTTTCCATGCTGTGTGACTCGATGACTGTGAGATGGCAATGGAGGCACCAGGAGAAACCTTCACCTCCCCCACCGACAGAAGACCAGAGGTTCAGAGGGAAAACCAGTATTGCATCCGACTCAATATTACTCCCCAGCAAATGGAATGTGGAGCAAACTTTGCTGCTCTTTAAGTCTCTGTCAAACTGCACCGATCCCCTCAGCATCCCGACCGGTAGGTCACTTGCATCTCACATGATTTAACTCACATGAGGGTAGCTCAGCGTACAATGTAAAACTAGGTGTAAGTGGGTACTGCGGATGCTGGAGATTAGAGTCAAGATTAGTGTGGTGCTGGAAGAGCACAGCGGGTCGGGCAGCATGCGAGGAGCAGGAATATCGACGTTTCGGGCAAAAGCCCTTCATCAGGAATGCTCTGTGCTTCCTGACTTGGGTTAAAATTTGCTCCTGCTTTGTCAATGATCACTTCAAAGTGAACACAAGTTCGTTCAAATCTCAACAAGTACAACGTGGGATACGGAAGAAAATGAAACAATTTCTACGGAGTTAAACAGCTGTGGTGAAAATCAACTTCCTGGGATTCACCAAAGGAATGATCCCAGACAATGCATAGGAAGAAAAGCTAGCAGAATGCAGAATGAACTGCTGATCGTCTCCGTGTTGGCTTATGAGCTTAAAATGTGCACCCAGGTGTCCTAAGGGGGGGGGAACAAGTTGATGCACAGCGACAAGTTTTGGAATCCCATTGAGCAAACCCTCCACTTAGTACCAGTTGGGCCCACGCCTTTGATACCAGTGTCTGAGCAGACCAACCTACTGTCACATTCATGAACCGCTTTTGCATGTGGGTGGCTGAAAATACTGCTTGTTGCTGGAGAGTGCTGGGAATCCTTGTAACAGGATTAAACCAGACCCTTCCTATTGTTTGCCAATGGGCATGTGATATCACTTCCCATTGGTGCAAAACTGAAATGTTACGGTTTATCTGTGAAAATATGAAAAGAGAAAGATGATCATGTTCCTTAAGGTTAGTTGATGTTTTGATATCATTGTCCAAACTTGAACTCGGAAAGCACAGCCACGTGTCTGCCACTAAATCCCCAAGGTTACTTTAATGTTATAGGGTGATGCAAGGCTGTGTTTTGGTCAGGGTCCAGAGTATTCGTTAGACCACCATGACATGGAGCAGAGAATTCTGCTCCTCTCTAGTAGACCTAAAGTTCGGTTGTTGGGGGATATGTAGGAAAGCCCATACATTTCTTCTTCCTTGATCTCAAAGCCATCCATAACCACACTAAGATGACTAGATCACATGTCTCAGCTGACTACTGTCAGTTCCACGGGTGATTGTGGAAAATGAGTAGCTGCAACTAACATGACGATAGAAGCATTAGGATTCACCTTTCCATTGGGATGTAAATGGATGTTTCTTCTTCGCTTCCAACCTTTGGAACACAAATTAAACTCTGTTATTGATTATTTTGTTTCTGTTGGAGGGCAGCATAATTGCACAAAGCATCAGATTCCAGCAGACCCGCATATTGATTCTGTCATAAAATAAAATCATTACTCAAAGAAATGGACATTTACAGCGACCAAGACATTTTACTACATTCAGCTGTGAACTGTCACTAAAATAGAAAACATAATTCTCTGCATTCAGAGTTAAAGTTATGTATAGATTCCTTACCGTTTGTAATCAGGCCATTCAGCCCATTGAGTCAGCATTGACCCTCCAATGAGCATCCCACTCAGACGCACCCCACCCACTCTATAACTCTGCATTTCCCGTGGCTAACTCACATATCCACACATCTTTGGATGGTGGGAGGCAACCGGACCACATGCTGACATGGGGATAATGTGCAAACAGTTGCCCGAGGGTGGAATCGAACGTGACGCTGTAATTTGGTTTAGGGTGTACGTTTGCTCGCGGAGCTGTAGGTTTAATATCCAGACGTTTCATTACCTGGCTGGGTAACATCATCAGTGGCGACCTCCAAGTGAAGCGAAGCTGTTGTCTCCTGCTTTCTATTTATATGTTTGTCCAGGATGGGGTTCCTGGGGTTTGTGGTGATATCATTGCCTGTTCGTTTTCTGAGGAGTTGATAGATGGTATCTAGATCTATGTGTTTGTTTATGGCATTGTGGTTGGAGTGCCAGGCCTCTGGGAATTCTATGGCATGTCTTTGCTTAGCCTGTCCCAGGATAGATGCGTTGTCCCAGTCGAAATGGTGTTTTTTTTCCTCCCTGTGTAGGGCTATGAGGGAGAGAGGGGCGTGTCTTTTTGTGGCTAGCTGGTGTTCGTGTATCCTGGTGGCTAACTTTCTTCCTGTTTGTCCTATGTAGTGTTTGTGGCAGTCCTTGCATGGAATTTTGTAGATGACGTTGGTTTTGTCCATGGATTGTACTGAGTCTTTTAAGTTTGTTAGTTTTTGTTTGAGAGTGTTGGTGGGTTTGTGTGCTACTAGGATTCTGAGGTGGGGGGGTGTGGGGGGGACAAAACCAACGTCATCTACAAAATTCCATGCAAGGACTGCCACAAACACTATGTAGGACAAACAGGAAGAAAGTTAGCCACCAGGATACACGAACACCAGCTAGCCACAAAAAGACACGACCCTCTCTCCCTCGTAGCCCTACACACGGAGGAAGAAAAACACCATTTTGACTGGGACAACACATCTATCCTGGGACAGGCTAAGCAAAGACATGCCAGAGCATTCCCAGAGGCCTTGCACTCCAACCACAATGCCATAAACAAACACATAGATCTAGATGCCATCTATCAACCCCTCAGAAAACGAACAGGAAATGACATCACCACAAACCCCAGGAACCCCATCCAGGAGAAAGATATAAATAGAAAGCAGGAGACAACAGCTTCACTTCACTTGGAGGTCGCCACTGATGATGTTACCGAGCCAGGTAATGAAACGTCTGGATATCAAACCTCCAGCTCAGCGAGCAAACCTACACCCTACACCTCAACCTGAGCTACAAATCTTCACAAACCTTGCTGCAATTTGGTGTCAGCTGTATTGAGGCAGAGTGTAATATCTGAGTTTGACAGTTGGAGAATGGTAATCGCTCATTGTCTCACTGATGATTGTATACAATCTTTACAGATTTTAGCCTGCAGAAAAGTTCTATCCACAGTTGGACTAACATGTCTAGTAAGAACAGAACTGCCTGAATGAACACTGAAGCGCAAAGGGATTAAAGACATTCTAGCAGATGTCAGTAAGACAGATGATACGGAATTGACTTCTGATTAATCACTTCCCTTGATATTTAATCCTGTTGACAACAGTACAGCTGAATATCGTGTGCTGGCTACCTTGTTATCCTAGAACACAAATCATAATCAATAAAGTAAAGTGTATTAACTAGATTTAAATCATGCATAGGAAGTGAAGTAACATTATGAAATACAGTTGATTAAAATATATACACACTCTTTCAGTATACAATGATATTTCCAAAACTCATCATCTGTATCAGAAATGAGACTTCACGCATGTGAAGTTCTTCAGAACCAGTAGAGCTGTTTGAGAGTGTTTTTGTTACTCGGGTCATTTACTTCCTAATGCATCAGCTTTAATTATGTCCTGCCCATCTTTACACAGGGAAACTAGTCAATCGGTTATCCCGAGTTCAAGGTGGTGCGTTGCTCCCATTGATGAGACAACAATAATGGAGAGTGTGGGAGCTCTGATAGCAAATTGAGAATAACCACTTTGAATTGAGACATCAAACATTGCTGTCTGATTTACTTGAGCATAATAGTGATCAGTGTCAGCCTCATAATTATTTTTCAACAAAATCTGTTTCAGTTCTTTAATGGCAATAATTTGTCAGCAACATCATCGCAATCTCATGTTTGATTTTGTAAGTAGGGACTTGGGTGTATTTTATTTCAACCCTGAACTGTAAATGTCGTTTTCGAGTGTTGCGAGTTGCTTCTTTTTAGGTTACTTACCAGATCCTGTGCTCCATCCTGTGCACATAATGTTACAAAATCTAAAAGACAAAAGCATAAGAATGCAGATTAGAACTGTATGAATAGGAAAGGTTCGGGGGGGGGGGGGGAATGTGGGCCAGGAGAAGGCAGGTGGGACTAGTTCAGTTTGGGATTATGTTCGGCATGGGCTGGTTAGACGCAAGAGTCTGTTTCCGTGCTGTATGACCCTGTGACTCTGTATAGGAAGGTATCTGCCAGGATTGTTAAAAATGTTGCATGCATGGGCATTTTTATAGGAAGATTTGTTGACTTTTAAGGTACTATCTCACAAGAATGTCTATAAGACTGTTTAATATTTCCAGTTGTGCTTAGTTGGCAACACTGAATGGTGAAAATTCTGGATTCAAGCAACACTCCACCATCAGAGAACAGAAGAATTGCTTTTCATTTATGTCTAGAACTGAGGGAGTGCAGCATTGTCAGAGGTTCTTCATTCAGTCAAATAGAAACTAGTTTATAGTCAGTACAATTTGAAGGGATCCTTCAAAGAAGAGTTGGGTACCTTTAGAATGTATTTTGGGTAAGCAGTTTCAACACGGGAGTTATACTGTCTGTGAGGCATTGTAATGTATAAATTGGCTTTTACTTAACTCATCAGTTAAGTCCCTAGGGTCAGCAATAGTTCTGCAATCTTGATACCGTTGCTTTCTTTTGCTAAAAAAAAATCTCATTGTATCTCATCTACCAGCTTATAGTCTTTGCCAAAGATTTACAAGGATGTTGCCAGGGTTGGAGGGTTTGAGCTACAGGGAGAGGCTGAATAGGCTGGCAACCTTTTCACGCAGAGGGTGGTACGTGCATGGAATGAGCTGCCAGAGGAAGTGGTGGAGGCTGGTACAATTGCAACATTTAAAAGGCATTTGGATGGGTATATAAATAGGAAGGGTTTGGAGGGATATGGGCCGGGTGCTGGCAGGTGGGACTAGATGAGGTTGGGATATCTGGTCGGCATGGACGGATTGGGCCGAAGGGTCTGTTTCCGTACTGTAGATCTCTCTGACTCTCTGACTCTAATTCGACTGACGGTACTTTAAAATAAACAACACCAATTTGCGATTGTACAAGGCGTTGGTGAGGCCCTTTCTGGATTGTGGTGTCTGGTTCAGGTCGCCCTGTTATGGGAAGGGTATTATTGAGCCGGAGAGGATTTCGAAGAGATTTACCAGGATATTTCCAGGATTGGAAGTTTTGAACCATAAGGAGGGGCTGGGACTTTTTTTTCAGTGGAGCGTCGGAGGCTGAGGGGTGACTTTATAGAGGTTTAGAAAATCATGAGGGGCATAGATAAGGTGAATGGCAGGTATCTTTTCTGTAGGGTGTGGGATTTCAAGGAAAGGGAACATATTTTAAAGGTGAGAGGAGCAAGGTTTTAAAAAAGGACATGAGGAGCAATTATTTCACAGAGAGAGTGGTTCGCGTGTGGAATGAACTTCCAGAGGAAGTGGTTGATGTGGGTGCAGTTACAATGTTTAAAAGATATTTGGATAATTACGTGAACAGGAAAGGTTTGGAGGGATATGAGCCAAGTGCAGGCAGGGAGGACTAGTTTAGTTTGGGATTATGATTGGCATGGACTGGTCAGATGAAAGGGTCTGTTTCTGTGCTGTATAACTCTGTGACTCCATGACTCTTATTATGCATTTTGAAAAATTTCACTGAAACAGTTGTATTTTTACCCTAATCTGCCATTTGGGAAAACCAGCAAGAATGCTTGGAACATTGGCTTTAAACCCTAAAAAAAATCTTATCGCTCAATAAAGTTCACTACAGTGATATCGTTGAGGAGGTACAACTATCTTTTCAACCAGTTCGTAGGATACTTACCTGGTTAATATTTAATATTAACTTTGATAATAATGAGAGTTAACTGCCTGGTATAATAGTCAGTAAAATACATTTCCGACATGCTTTGTGACGCCGTTCCCATCCAACTTAAAATCCAATGTATCCAAACAGTTGAGGTATCTCAGGTATTCACAAATTAATATCACAAATAGAATAGAACCATAGCGCAGAATGGTACAGCAAAGATGAACCTCCTTTGAATCCTCCCACTTCCTCCAGACCAAAGGGGTAGCCATGGGCACATGTATGGGCCCCAGCTATGCCTGACTCTTTGTTGGCTACGTAGAACAGTCCATCTTCCGTAATTACACCGGCACCACTCCCCACCTCTTCCTCCGCTACATCGGCGCCACCTCGTGCTCCCGCGAGGAGGTTGAGCAATTCATCAACTTCACCAACACATTCCACCCTGACCTTAAATTTACCTGGACCATCTCTGACACCTCCCTCCCCCTCCTGGACCTCTCCATCTCCATCAGTGACGACAGACTTGACACTGACA
>NC_057746.1:18481648-18504975 GCF_004010195.1 Chiloscyllium plagiosum | reverse complement strand
TCCACCTTCATCCCCTCCCCCACTCACCTATTGTACTCTATGCTACTTTCTCCCTACCCCCACCCTCCTCTAGCTTATCTCTCCACCCTTCAGGCTCTCTGTCTTTATTCCTGATGAAGGGCTTTTGCCCGAAACGTCGATTTTACTGCTCCTTGGATGCTGCCTGAACTGCTGTGCCCTTCCAGGACCACTAATCCAGAATCTGGTTTCCAGCATCTGCAGTCATTGTTTTTACCTTTTACAAAGATGAACATGTGTTAGCCCATTGAGTCTGTCCTATCCCTTTCAAAGAGCAAGTCTCTTATGCCCGTTTTCCCACTCATTCCCCATGCTCTCACTAAAATCTGTAAAATGTTATTCAGGGATATATCCATTGTCAAATGATGGTTTGGTCATACACAATGCAGTTCTAGCTGAAGAAAATCACATTTTTTAAAGCTTCATGTTTTGCCACTCATTGTAATTCTCACATTGAGGGCTATTTTACAAAAGTTGCCTAATCACAGGATCGCATTTAATGTTGGGCATTGTGCTGTGGTGTTTGCTTACATGGACTGCTTGGGTACTGTCAGCTCCTGCTTGTTTCAAACAACTGAAAGGATATGCCTTTTTATACGATATTTGGTCTTTGCCTGAAAAACATATGGCCTCCTTGTTGATTATCACACAGGAATTGAAAGGTATATCCCACATCATTAACTTCTGAGAGAGAAAGGATGTCTGTTTCATTTTACCTGTTAGGCTGAAGAGGCATTCTGTCCATCACACAGTTATTTAATGCGGCAGGTGGAACCACAGCATCCCTATAGTGTGGGAGCAGACCATTCAACCCAACCAAATCTCTGAAGAGCATCCCACCCAGACCCACCCCTATCCCTGTAACTTTGCATTTCCTATGGCTAACCTACCTAGCCTGCACATCCTTGAACACTATGGACAGTTTCCCATCGCCAATCCACCCTAACCTGCACATTTCTGGACTGCAGGAAGAAACCTGAGTACCCGAAGGAAACCCAGGCAGACACAGGGAGAATGTACAAACTTGACACAAGCAGTCGGAATCGAACCCGGCTCCCTGGCGCTGTGAAGAAGCAGTGCTAATCACTGAGCCACTGTGCCAGCTCATTGAAATGTGGATTTCAATGTTAGTCCGACGCTAGGTAAGTCAGCCATATGTCTCAATGAAGGACAGATCTTAGAAGCATAGAATCTTAATGTACAGTAGGAGGCCATTCGACCCATTGCAGCTGTACTGGCTGCTGAAAGAGCTACCCAGCTAGTCCCACTCTGCAGCCCTTTTTCCGTAACCCTCTAACCCCTCCAACTTCTTGAAACAAGAAAAGTATTCAACCTATCTACACTTGCAAACCTCACAACACAGTGCCCAACATTAAGTGTGATTGGGAAACATTTGTTATGTAATTCTGATTATGTGACGAATTACACTAACAACCAATTTTTGATTATCTGTTGGGTTTGCACTTTGACTCATTCATGCATTCTTGAAGCTAGATATGTTAAGACACAAGCCTTGCAGATAGAAAGAACACAAACTGCACCAGTTTCAACTTAACAAAATAAGTCACAGTCATTTTTAGGATAATTTCTCCGAGCAACGGCCAGGGTCAAATAGCCTGGTTGAAAGTTTAATGAAACCTTGGCAGTTAACTGTCAATCATCCAGAACCAGGTTTGCTCGCTGAGCTGTAGGTTTGATATCCAGACGTTTCATTACCTGGCTGGGTAACATCATCAGTGGCGACCTCCAAGTGAAGCGAAGCTGTTGTCTCCTGCTTTCTATTTATATGTTTGTCCAGGATGGGGTTCCTGGGGTTTGTGGTGATGTCATTTCCTGTTCGTTTTCTGAGGGGTTGATAGATGGTATCTAGATCTATGTGTTTGTTTATGGCGTTGTGGTTGGAGTGCCAGGCCTCTAGGAATTCTCTGGCATGTCTTTGCTTAGCCTGTCCCAGGATAGATGTGTTGTCCCAGTTGAAATGGTGTTTTTTTTCATCTGTGTGTGGGGCTACGAGGGAGAGAGGGTTGTGTCTTTTTGTGGCTAGCTGGTGTTCGTGTATCCTGGTGGCTAACTTTCTTCCAGTTCATTCTACAACTTAGAGATAATTTGCTAACTAATCAGCATCTTCTCTCATACAATATAATAATATACAATAGGTTTGCTATTTACATTAGCATTTCTTGCGAATTGTCCTAATGGGTGCAAGACTAATTTTTTTCAGCAACATTCTTATCCATATTTCTGGAACTGTATGGCATTTCAAGAGTAAAGGGCATGTTTTTCAGTTGAGATGAGATAAATTTTAAAAAGACACGAGGGGCAATTATTTACACACATGTGAAATGAACTTCCTGAGGAAGTGGTGGATGCGGGTTCAGTTGAAACACTTAAAGGACACTTGGATCAGTACAGGAATAGGAAAGGTTTGGAGATATGGGCCAGGAGCAGGCAAATGGGACTAGTTTAGTTTAGGATTATGGTCGGCATGACTGGTTGGACTGAAGGGTCTGTTTCCGTGCTATTTGACTCTATCGCTCTATGACTAAAAAAACTCTTAAAAGACAGAAATTGTAATTATCAACAAAGATGGGAACTTTGTTCAATAGAAGAGCAAACATAAAGCGATACCTTCTGATAAATGAGATGCAATTGACTGAAAGGTAAATCCTTGTGAAAATAGATTTCCAAAAAGTCATTAAATGAGTTAGGACATGTGTAATGTTTGAGAAATCTGAATTGAGGACTTTCTTTCTGAATCACAACGCAGGTGTCAACCTGGAAACTTCTCAATCATTTCAAAATTAGAATCTTGGTAATTTTGCAGGTCTTCATAACCATATATAGGTAATATATTATTCTCCAGTGTAACAAAAATCAGATTTACTTACTATCCACAGAGGTAATTTCTGAAATAACTCTGTATGGTCTGCAAAACAAGAAAAGGAAAGAACTCAACCACATTTGCTCTCACATTTGCTCTCACCAGAAATGTGGGTGTATTTAAAGCAGTCATGATTTGGAGATGCCGGTGTTGGACTGGGGTGTACAAAGTTAAAAATCACACAACACCAGGTTACAGGCCAACAGGTTTATTGGGAAGCATTAGCTTTCAGAGCGCTGTTCCATCATTAGGTGGTTGTGAAGAATAGGTGTCTTATACTCCACAACCACCTGGTGACGGAGCAGCGCTCCGAAAGCTAGTGCTTCCAAATAAACCTGTTGGACTATAATGTGGCGTTGTGTGATTTTTAACTTTATATTTAAAGCAGAGGGAAGACCATTCAGCCCATCATGTCTGTTGAGATAAGGTGGGTTTCCTGGCCGACTCTAACTTCCCAACCCTTGACCTTTAACTTTGTCGAATGGGGGGGGCACCTCAAGTGCAAGGAGACCCTACTCAAGTCTGAGAAGAGTTTCAGGCTCCTCCAGCCTTCCAGAAAATGGGTCGCAGAGACCCTGCATGAAAAGGATTTGCTGCTAAACTGTCGATGGATCCGTCAACCACTTCAACTGCAAACAGAGTGCATTTCTTAATCGTTAAATGTGTATCTGCTGATACTCACTCACCGTTGAGCCCACTGAGCACCTACAAAGGGATATAACAAAATAGTGGATTACAAAAGACATTTTTTATTACTAATATCTTATTATTAATCAATGCCAGTTTTGTGCATGGATCTGTAGTAACTACACTTCAGAATAATCAATGACACAAAATTATTCACTACACACGACAGACAAAATAAAGACAGTAAATATGCAAATGATTGTCTTAAATTCATTATTTTCCCCCAAAATATGTCAGCAGAAAGCATAGAACAAGGGGCAGCTTAAAAGAAGTTCTGAGAGTGTTTGATGGTGAAAATGGATAAAACGTTTCTGATCGTGAAGTTTACCAATAAATAGGTAGTTGCTAATAAGTGCAGCAAGGAGAAACTGATTCAACAACAGCATGACCAAATATTGCTGTGAGTTGGAGCAGTTGAGGTAAACTGCTGAGTTGCACTTACGTGAATGCTAGACAAGTACTTCAGAAAGAAAGCATTGGAGGTTGGGTTGAAACAGTGAGATGAAATGGGTGGGAGAAGGCTCAGGCAGCTGCCAGAATGCTGCAGTCGGAATAGACAGGCAGGAGGCTGGGAGAACACAGCACGCCAGGCAGCATCAGGAGGTGGAGAAGCCAACGTTTCGGGTGTTACACCTCCACCTCCTGAAGCTGCCTGCCTTGCTATGTTCTTCCAGCCTCCTGCCAGTCTATTTTGGATTCCATCATCTGCAGTTTTCTTTTTCTCTAACTAAGTATGTTCCCGTCAGACAGAATGGATATATTCTGTGTGGCAATGCATTTATAATTATTAATACTTTAAATTTTGGGCCATGGGAAAATCAGCATGCCCTCCAGCAGAAAGGCCTGCAAGACTAGTGAAGAGCTATAATGAAGCATGCTGGGAATTTTGGTCAAGCCAGTTTAAACTCTGACCTCAGTTAAAGCTGCAGCCAGGATATGTTGTGATATGCAGTTTCCACTGTTGACCAAACAAGGAAAGTGTCATGCGGTCTCTAGAAATGCTGTCACCACTACTACCTTAAATGCTGTAAACATTTGGGAACTGTTTACCAGTAAACTCCATTGACTGGGATTGAACAATATAATCCAGCTATGGTTTAATTCATTGGTTGAGGGCCAGACAGGCTTCTGCTGGAAGAGCACAACGTTCTTTCGAGGCAGGTTAACAAAACAAAGGACTTATTTTTGTAGGAGAAGCCTTTAAGACCTCACTTCAAAAGTCTGGCCCTGAAGTGACTTTCAGAGAAAGCAAATAACAATGAGGCAAGATCGACACTGAGAGCAAAAGTTGGCCACTTCACCCAAATCAGGGTTTGATTCAAGCTAAACTTATAGAGTTAAAGTTGGGGTTAAATGTGAACTAAGTGAAGTCAGGCAAAGTTGAAGTTAAGGTTGATGAAGTAACAACTAAATGTTGCAACTCAAATATGTCTTACATTGAGGCATAGAGTCATACAGCATGGAAACAGACCCTTTGATCCAAACAATCCACGCCAAACATAATCCCAAACAAAACTAGGCCCACCTGCCTGCTCCTGGCCCATATCCCCCCCAAACCATTCCTATTCATCTAGTTAACTAAGTGTCTTTTAAATGTTATAACTGTGCCTATATCTACCACCTCCTCAGGAAGCTCACTCCACCAGTGAATCACACTCTGCCAGAACACTTGTCCCTCTTGTCTTTTTTAAATCTCTCTCCTCTCACCTTAAAAATATTCCCCCAGTTTTGAAATCCCACATCCAAGGGAAAAGACACCTACCATTAACTCTATATGTATACCCCTCATGAGTATATAAACCTCTAGAAGGCCACCTCTCAACCTCCTACGCTCCAGTGAAAGAAATCCCAGCCTATCCAGCCTTTTTTTATCACCTAAACGTTCCATATTCGGCAACATTTCGTAAATCTCTTCAGAACTCTCTCCAGCTTAATAATTGGGAGTTAAAGATATGAGGAATTTGTTTAGTTAGATTCTGAGTCAGTTCCCTGTCATTTGTCTGCCACATATGGGAAGAATATCTGAGTAAGAAGTTTGAGTTGTCCTTTTGAGGAACAGTTGTTGGCATCCCCTGCTGGCCATCGATAAGGAGTGAATTTAAGTTGTTCTGAAGTCAGATCACCAGGCTTGGTAGATTGATCAACAATTGGAAGTAAATCGGCTGTTTGCTGAGTGTAACAAACAAATTACAGAATTTGTGAAGTGAATCTGGTCCTTTCTCGTATCCCTTAGAGGATGCTTAGAGAATTAAGAGTCATAGAGGTGTATAGTAGGGAAACAAACCCTTCGGTCCAACTCGTCCATGCTGACCAGATATCCCAACCCAATCTAGTCCCATTTGCCAGCACTTGGCCCATATCCCTCCAAACCGTTCCTATTCATATATCCATCCAGATGCCTTTTAAATGTTGCAATTGTACCAGCCTCCACCACTTTCTTTGGCAGCTCATTCCACACATCCATCACCCTCTGTGTGAAAAAATTGCCCCTTAGGTCCCTTTTATATCTTTCCCCTCTCACCCTAAACCTATGCCCTCTAGTTCTGGACTCCTCCAACCCAGGGAAAAGACTTTATCTATTTATCCTATCCATGCCCCTCATGATTTTATAGACCTCTGTAAGGTCACTTTCCCACATTAAACTCCATTTGCCACCTCTCAGCCCAGCTCTGCAGGTTATCTGTGTCCCTCTGTAACTTGCAACACCATTCAGCACTGTCCACACTTCCACCGAACTTAGTTTCATCGTCGAATTGTTAAGAGTGAAGAATGGCAGATCTCCAAGTATGGTTGGAGATACTAAAGAAGTATCTAAATAAAAAGGTGGCCTGAGTGGTTGTGCATTACAGTAAGTTAGTAACGGGTCTGGGATCCACAGTTCAGAAATAGTGTCAGAGGCCTACAGCACAGAGAAAGGCCCAAACTGGTCCACGCCGACCAAAATGTCCATCCCCGCTAACCCCATTTCCATGCACTTGGCCCATATTCTTCTAATCCTTCCCTATCCATGTATTTGTCCAAATGCCTTTCAAATGTTGTTAATGTACCTGCCTCAACCACTTCCGCTGGCAGCTCATTCCATATGTGTACCACCCTCTGTGGTAAAAAAAGTTGCCACTCAGGTTCCCTTTTATTCTTTCCCCTCTAACCTTAAACTGAGGCCCTCGATTCCCCAAAACCTGTGAAAAAGACTGAGTGCATCCACCCTATCCACGCCTCTCATGATCTTATACACTTCTGTAAGACTCCCCCCTCCGTCTCCCACGCTGGAAAGAAAAAAAATTCCTAGCTTATCCAAACTGTCCCTATAATTCAGACCATTGAGTCCTGGCAAGCATTGTGAAGAAACACAGAGAGCAAAGGAAACATGGTACCAGGTTTAGTGAGGCAACAGCAATAGTCAGTTTGCTTGCAAAGTTACAAAGGAAAATATTACATGAAGACAATGAGAGATGACTTCATGTGAGGAAAATTATCTGAACAGATGGAAAGTTAGGTGGCAAAGTAGTGGAACAGGAGCAAAGGAATCAGATGAATGTGTTGTATGTGGACCCGTTTCTGATCCAATTTGAGAAGTATACAGTGCATATAGTGATCAAGATGCGGCCAAACAGAATGTAAATGAGTTGAAAGGAAAATGCATCAATTTGCAGGCCGATGTGAAAGTTCTGTATCAAGTAGACAGAGGAAGTTAAATCTCTGTGACTGACCATTCAAAGTTATAAAGTAAAAAATTTATTATAGAGTCGCTACAGTGTGGAAACAGGCCCTTCAGCCCAACAAGTCCACACTGACCCTCTGAAGAGTAACCCACCCAGACCCATTCCCCTATCCTATTACTCTACATTTACTGCCAACTAATGCACTAAGTCTACACACATCCCTGAACACTACAGGCATTTAGCACAGCCAATTCACCCTGACGTGCTCACCTTTGGATTGTGGGAAGAAACCAGAGCACCCGGAGAAAGCCCACACAGACACGGGGAGAATGTGCAAACTCCACACAGACACAGTCACCCAAGGCTGGAATCGAACCCAGGTCCCAGGCATTGTGAGGCAGCAGTACTAACCACTGATCCACCATGAAATCTCAGCTATCAATAGAGAAAGGAATAATGCCTGAAGTTGGGACTGTTCAGTCTGAGGAAAATGGTGATTATAGAGTAGGTTGGGAAAGTTAGAAAAGAATGCTCAGTGAGTACTGATGACTGGGGACCCCCAACTCCCTCTCCTGAGACACTGAAGCCCTCAGCACCCATAAAACCTGCTCTCGCACCAATGATTCTATGACTGCCAATCGCACAAAGTGAGGACTGAGAGTAATCATCTACCCACTTGTGGTAACACAGTTAAGGGAAATTGCTAATAAGATTTTGTGTGGCTTTAAGAGGTTATTTTGTTCCTTTTTTTTGAAAGAGAGGGTTTAAGACAGAGGCATCGAGCTGTCTAGTTGGAAAGCCAATAGAGTAAACAGCTTGTGAGGCCTTGGGTGTTTTTAAGGTTGGAACAATAAAAACAGCCTGAATGGGTGTGTTCCAGCACCCACAGAACCAGGATTTTCAGTTTTAGCTCTCAGCAGTTGCTATTGGGGTCTTAAAGAAGTGAAAGCTATTTTTCCTGTCTCTTGGTTACAGCCATAAGCTGGGGGGGTCTCTGCCTGTCACTGGAGTTACATGTGAGGCAATCTGTGTATGAATTTGCCTTTTACCAAAGGTGTGTTTATGCGATGTTGCTACATTGGAACAGTTAATTAATAATAGTTACTGTATGTATTGTTCTGTTAAGTTTTCCAGTAGAGTGATATTATTCCAATTCCTTTTTTGTTTTGTTGCATTTTAACCATAGTGGATGAATAAAGTCTGCTTTACTTTAAGTCTGACAGTTTGACCAAATGAATTGCATCTGGAACGGAACACCTTACATTTACCTTTAAAATAAGAAAAAAAAGTTAGGGTCTGGACTATCTTCTGAGTATGTTGAGGCGGTTTGGTTTGATCCATCACAGTTTCCACTTTTCAACCCACTGCAAACCGTTTTGAATTTTTTCAAAAAGCACTCATCAGCAAAGACTTTTATGTGGCCTCGCTGATAGAGAAGTAAAGTTAATGCTAGTGTGTGTGTGTGAGCCCTGTGATTCAGTCTGCTTTACCCACTGCTCAGCCTGAAGAATTGGAAGATATGAAGGAAGCTATATTTACCGAGATACGTGAGAACAGAGGGGATCCAATAGATGGTTTAAGTAAATGGTTTAAATAGATGTAGTCAAACGAAAGGGAGAGCCTCTGCTAAATATGCAGGTTGGTTATGGATTCATTTTACTCATGTTTTTGGAGAAATGGATCATGCTAGGTTAACTGTACGCGATTATTCTAAATGGTTAAGATCTTTAGTAGTGCGTGTTTTGGAATGGGGAAAGAAGATGGGTGAAAATTTTGACCCAGAGATGGTGCGCACGATGAGAAATGGACAGTATGGCAAATGGTTCGAGCTTGGGAGAAGGACATTAAAGAGATGAGCAAAGGGAGTAGGAGTGCCAATTACATACATCCAACCTTAAGAATACAAATGCAAATGCTCACACCACAATATCTCACAACCTTAACATCTGCCAAACAGCAAAAAGATACATGTCCTTACCTTTCGTTCTGCGTAACTTCACACAGTAGAGCACAAAAATGAACAAGAAAGCCCCATTCACCAGAGCACCGATCAACAGGAATGACCATAGGGTCATGGCACCTTTTGTTTTCGCTGAGAAGAAAGAGGCCAAAGTCAGATAGCTACGCAGGTCAAGGCAGGAGGCCATTCAGCCCCTTGCATCCAGTCAACCATTTGGTTAGATTATGGCTGATCTAAACCTGAACTCAATCTGCTCGGCTATTTATGTACCCCATTTTAACACCGCCTTGTGATATCCATCAACCCTGCCTTTGCAAGTTTCAGTGCTTTCAGTCTTTCCAAGGAGGGTTCCAGATTCCCACCCAGTTTCGCAACCAAATCTGCTACCTGTCTTCATTGTTTGATTAGCGGTCTCTGATTTTGAGATCACATTCCATAGTTCTTGATGCTCCCACGAAAAGAAACATTTTTCTCCCTTTTTATGAACTCAAAAACTGTGCGACAGCTTAAACACCAAGCTCCTGGACCACACTGGTGACTCAGGATTGTGATCTACCAAGGCTAACATATCCTTCCCGATTTAAAACTGCATGCCTTACTCCAAATGTGGTTCGTGTCATTTCAAGCAATGGAGGAATATTCTCTCCCCTTTTGCATTCCGTAACATGACGATTGCTTCCAATCGCATATTTAATTAATTGTTATTCCTGCAACTTCAGAATACTTTCCTCAGTTAACTTTCAAAATGACAATCAGGTTTCTCTTCGGGAATACTGTGTGCAGTTCTGGTCACCCTGTCACAGGAAGGATATTATTAAACTGGAGATGGTTCAAAAGAGATTTACAGGAATGTTGCCAGGTGTGGAAGGTTTGAGTTATAAAGAAAGGTGGGGGTAGTCTGGGACATTTTTTCCCCAGAGCGTAGGACATTGAGAGGTGGCTTCACAAGAGGTTTATATAATCATGAGGGGTCGAGATGGTAGGCGTCTATTCCCTAGGGTAGGGGGATTTCAAGATTAGGGGGCATATTTCGAAGGTGAGAGGAGAGAGAGTTTAAAAAAAAGACATGAGGGGCAAATTTTTTTATACAGTGTGTGGAATGAACTTCCAATGGAAGTGGATGCGGGTAGTGTTACAATGTTTGAAGGATATTTACATAAGTACCTGAATAAGAAATGCTTGGAGGGATGTGGGCCTAGCGCAGGCAGGTGGGACTAATTTAGTTTAGGATTATGGCCATCATGGATTGGTTGGACCGAACGGTCAGCTTCCATGCTGTGTGACTTTATGCCTTTATTCTTTCCATTCACATATTTAATTAGCTGTTAATTCTGCAATTTAAGAATTTTCAGAATAATCTTGCAAGTTAATTTTCAAAATGGTAATCAGGCTGCGATGTAAAGTATAGAATTCTTGCTTGACGGTTATAATCTGGGACAGTGGATAATCCGGATCCTCATGGCAGGATGAGATGAAAAGTTGCAAAAGACTGATCATATCTTCACAGCTAATTTAGAATAGAATCCCTACAGTGTGGAAGAAGGCCATTCAGCCCATTGAGTCCATGCTGAACTGCCAAAGAGCCGACCAATCCCTTACCCTGTCCCTCTAAATCTGCATTTCCCAAGACTAATCCACCTAATCTGCACATCCCTAGATACTGCGGACAATTTCCCATGGCCATTCCACCTAACCTGCACATCTTCGGACTGTGGGAGGAAACCAGAGCACCCAGTGGAAACCCACGCAGACACGGGGAGAATGTGCAAACTCCACACAGAAGTTAATACTAATCGTTGCAACCTGCTGGACTATAACTTGCTGTTGTGTGATTTTTAACTTTGCAAAAGTGAGGACTGCAGATGCTGGAAATCAGAGTCGAGATTAGAGTGGTGCTGGAAAAGCACAGCAGGTCAGGCAGCACCTGAGGAGCAGGAGCAGTCCTGATGAAGTGCTTTTGCCCGAAAAGTCAATTTTCCTGCTCCTCGGATGCTGCCTGACCTGCTGTGATTTTTAACTTTGTCCAACACCGGCACTTCAACATAATTACTCGTACAAGATTGTATTTATGTATAACTGAGGTATTATGAAGGTCCGATAATTGAACAGACCCCCACTTAACTTCAGCACGAAGAGCTAGAAAAAGTTGCCTGTTGCACTGTGGAGTTGATTCTCATACCATGCATGTTTAGATTAGATTACTTACAGTGTGGAAACAGGCCCTTCGGCCCAACAAGTCCACACCGACCCGCCACCCACCCATTCCCCTACATTTACCCAACACTAAGGGCAATTTAGCATGGCCAATTCACCTGACCTGCACGTCTTTGGACTGTGGGAGGAAACCCACACAGACACAGGGAGAATGTGCAAACTCCACACAGACAGTCGCCCGAGGGTGGAATCGAACCCCTATCTCTGGCGCTGTGAGGCAGCAGTGCTAACCACTGTGCCACCGTGCCGCCCTAATGAAGGGCTTTGTTATTGGTCAATATTATTGGCAGGCAAGTGAATCGGTTACCTCTCACGGTGAGCTGTGTTCCTGCTCCATATTCCTCACCCAGTTCCATTATTTTCACACTGCAATAATACATCCCGGAATCAGTCACTTTCAACTCCTTCAGCAATAGCGAGGCATCTTGGCTGTTAAAAAAATCCTCTTGGGATCTGTGCACCCGCCCTCTGTACTCTGCCGTCTGACCAGAAACTTCCGTGCCATTCCTTCCATCCTTCTGCCATCTGTAAGAGCCTATTGGCCGGGAGACATTGCCTGTCCATTTGCAGGGGATGAGGACTGATTGTGTCTCCTCCACCAGAATTCTGGGAAGTTTCTGAACAACGTGGAACGTCTCAGCGCCAATTCCTGAAAGTTAGAGGGGAGGGAGTGATTGGAAGTTGGAACTATGAGAGGCAGTCTTGCATGGAGGCTTACATTGATCACAACTTTATAATAAATAAGAAAATTACCAGCTCAATGAGAGAAATGTGCAGTAGCATTTACTTAACTGCTTTATCACTTAGTGAGATGTACTCTGTCTGAAAGGGCAGATTCGATCACAACTCTGAGCAAGGAAGCTGACTGCATCCTTCAAAAGGAAGTCCATTGAGAAAGGATTGTGGTCCAATTAGAAAGTGCTTTGTAAAACCCTGTACTGATCCCAGGAATGAAAGGCTTATCGTATGAGGAGCGTTTGAAGAATTTGGGACTATATTCAATAGAGTTTAGAAGGATGAGGGGGGCGATCTGATTGAACCTTGCCGAGGACTGAACAGCCCGACAGAATGGACGTTGGGAAGATGTTTCCCTTGGTGGGAGAGACTAGGACCTGAGGGCACAGCCTTAGAGTAAAGGGAAGACTTTTTAGATAAGGAGAAGCTTCTTCAGCAAATCTATGGAATTCATTGCCATAGAGGGTTATGGAGGCCAGGTCATTGAGTATATTTAAAACAGACATAGATAAGGGGATATTGTCTGCCAAGGGGACCAAAGGTTATAGGGAGAAAACAGGAAAATGGGCTTGAAAAACCAATCAGCCATGATAGAATGGGGTAGCAGATTCAACGGGCCAAATGGCCTAATTTCAACTCCTATCGTCTTATGAGCCAAATTTGGCAAACGGGACTACGTCAGATTGGGATATCTGGCTAGCGTGGACAAGTTGGACTGAAGGGTCTTTTTCTGTGCCGTATAATTCTATAAATGCTGAACAAAAAGGTTTTGCAACAGCCGAGGGAGGTCGTGGTGAGGTTGTGGCAGATTACAGAGTAAGCGAGACCGTTGAGCAGTGTCTTTGCACTGAGTCTGATTTGCTAGTCCATTGCACCGTTCACTATTGCCTTTACCAGCACAGTCACCAGACACCAACCCGTAAAATTTTGTAAACAGCGGAATGCTACTTACCCGAGAAGACAGCCAATATCCAGAGGATGGGGCTTGTGTTCATCCTGCTTCAGTGGTGAACAAATAAATTGCACAGAAAGTGAAATTAACACTCATAGTAGAGGCAACTAAAAACTCCTCATTGTAATTGGTTTTCAATTCATTCACAAGATGGCAGCATCGCTGCCTTGGCCAGAGTTTATTGCAAAGAGGGGCAGTTGGGAATCACAAGTAGGCCAGACCAGTGTAGTATGGCAGTTTCTTTCCCTCAGATTCATTGGATGGGCTTTTCCCAGGTCATCATTTGACTTTTAATTCCAGATTTTATTTTGAAGGAAAGGATCCAATGTGCCACTCAGGCCCATGTCCTCAGTGATTAGCTGGGATCTCTGGATTAGCAGTCCAATGATAACAGCACTCGGCCATCACCGTCCCACTTGAGATGGTTGAAGCCATTATGGATGTTAATTGGGGTCTCGGGTTCCCTCTGTCAGTGCTACACAGCACCTACCCATCAGATTTCACCCAATCAGATTCTGTCCAGTTGCAGTCCAGACCTTTCAGTCCAGCCAGTCCATGCTGAACATAGTCGCACACTAAACCATACCCACCTGCCTGCTCCTGGTCCATATCCCTCCAAACATTTCTTATTTAATCTGCCATTGTTAAATTGCCCCCAAGTGTGCACTCAATCCCATGAGAATGCATGCAAATTTAAGATGGTTATACATCAATGAAGGACTTTGGGGCCTAGGGCATCCTGAACTGAGAGCAAATCAATTCAACTTTGAGTCCAAACACAAAATTTCAACTTGCCGGGTCACCATCCATGACTTTTAATTTGTTTTTATTATTTTCATGAAGCTTCACATCCAGGAGCTTTCCCATTCCCAACGTGGAATATTCTCAACCACAAAACAATGCAGTGAAACAAATACAAACAACAAAACCTCGCAGCCAATTTTGGTCTTTCAGATTAAAGAAAAGCCTAAACAGCAATAGGAAATGGTTACACCAGTTAATGGTTTCCTGACAGAAACTGCTGGAGAAGCTCAGCAGGTCTGGCAGCATCTGTGGAGAGAAATCAGAGATAATGCCTTGGATCCAGTGACTGCTCTTCAGAACTGATCATAGCTCGGAAAGTGCAGGTTTTTTTTGTAGAACATAGGGTGATGGGAGGGGGGAAGGAGTCGGCGATAGGTGGGGATAGAGCCCAAAGAGAGAGGAGAAAGGTTTTGCAAACAGGTATTTGAGGCAACTTTATTACACAGAGAGTGATTTATGTGTGAAATGATCTTCCAGAGGAAGTGGTGGGTGCAGGTACAATTGTAATGATTAAAAGACATTCGCATAAGTAAATGAATAAGAAATGTTTAGGGGGTATATGGGCCAGGAGCAGGCAGGTGGGACTAGTTTAGTTTAGGATTATGGTCGGCATGGACTGGTTGGGCCAAAGGGTCTGTTCCCATGCTGTATGACTCGATGACTGTATAACAACTGGACAGCATCTGGTTACCAGGTTAATTGAAGACCCCTCACTCAGACTTAATAGGAGGGAAGGAGCTAGGTGCTCCTGTGGCACAGTGGTAGTGTCCTAATATTGGAACCAGGAGATGGCTCAAATCCCAGATGTGCCTGCAAATAGGTTGATATTGAAAATATTCACGCAGAATCTAGCCATTGGGGATGGACGTTGGCACAGAAAGTTTGCTGGAATCTAAATTACAATGTGGAATAACATAACTATACAAATAACGTAACTACAGAGTATCTGGGCGTCATAGAGTTGTACAGCACAATAACAGACCCTTTGGTCCAACTTATCCATGCCAACCAAATATCCTCAATTAATATAATCCCACTTATGTGCACTTGGCCCATATCCCTCTAAACCCTTCCTATTCATGTACCCATCCAGATGCCTTTTAAATGTTGCAATTGTACCAGCCTCCACCACTTCCTCTGGCAGCTCGTTCCACACACGCACCACCCTCTGTGTGAAAACGATGCCCCTTAGGTCACTTTTAAATCTTTCCCCTCTCACTGTAAGCCTATGCCTTCTCGTTCTAGTTGGGAGAGGGTTCTTCTTTCCGTCTATGAATGAAAGTCAAGCCGTCCAAAAGAGATGTTTGGAAGCAGTTATACACCCATAAAGGGTGTAGATTAGAGTGGTGCTGGAAAAGCACAGCAGTTCGGGCAGCATCCGAGGAGCAGGAAAATCGACGTTTCGGGCAAAAGCCCTTCATCTTTGAAGGGCTTTTGCCTGAAACATTGATTTTCCTGCTCCTCGGATGCTGCCTGAACTGCTGTGCTTTTCCAGCCCCACTCTAATCTCGACTCTGGTTTCCAGCATCTGCAGTCCTCGTTTTTACCCATAAAGGGTGGCAGATGCTTGGAAACTTCTTCCACGTGTTGATAATTTTAGATAGGAAGCAGATTGTGGGCAGGTGGCTGCCTTGCAGTGTTATCCCTGGATTGTTAACCCAGGGGATCTGGGTTCGAATCCCAACTTGGCGCAGAGGGTGGAATTTGATTTCAATTTTTTAAAAAAAATCTGGAATTAAAAATCCAATAATGACCATGAATCCGTTGTCAGGGGGGAAAAAAAAGACAATCTAGCTCACGAATGTCCTTTTGGGAAGGAAACTGCCATCCTTACCTGGTCTGGCTTACACATAACTCCAGACCCACAGCAGTGAGCTTGACTCTTAACTGCCCTCCCCATTCTCTGGGCAAATCTCCATCGATAAAAGCAGAATACTGCCGATGCTGGAAATCTGACATTTTTTAAAAAAAAATCAAAAGCCCTGAGAGCGCCGGAGAAACTCCGCAGATGTGTGTGTGGGGGGAGAGAGAGAGAGAGAGCCAGAGCACAATGAACTTTTGGAGCCCTCTGAGGAAATAGCCACATACAAATCCATCTGTAACTCACTGAGCAGTTGGATGCATTTGGGAAACCTGGTCAATAATCCGGTTCATTTTGTCAAGAAATCAGAATCTTGATTTGAAATAAAACATCAGGGTGTGGAAGGGGAAAAAATTATAAATAAAATTTGCATTTTCTTTCCCGTCCAATTACAAAAAAAAAAATCGTCGGTGAAATCATCGCAAATTTTCCGCCGTTTTCGCTGAAGAAACGCTGAATCTCTGGGAACGAAAATTCACATTTCTCACTGGCTCCAGGGAATGAGATTTGACCGGCGTTACCTTCAGAGTGCACCTTTCCGCACTGGCGGCAAGTGAAAACTTAAATTAAACTGGACATTGCACACAGTTCCCTGCTCGATGTAGAGAAAGGCAAATTCTAGATTCCAACTGTTGCTCTCTCTCTCTCTCTCTCCCCACACACAGACCTGCTGAATTCCCCTAGCATCCTCAGTGCCTCAGACCTGCACCGTCCCCAACATTACTTTGACTTTATTTAGAAAGAGAAAATCCACCCAGAGGTTATATATATTTTTTTAAAAAAAGACCCTCTCTTTATTCTGAGT
This sequence comes from Chiloscyllium plagiosum, assembly GCF_004010195.1. Taxonomy (NCBI): domain Eukaryota; kingdom Metazoa; phylum Chordata; class Chondrichthyes; order Orectolobiformes; family Hemiscylliidae; genus Chiloscyllium; species Chiloscyllium plagiosum. The sequence goes on along the minus strand of NC_057746.1, from coordinate 18,488,396 downwards.
GTTATTTCCAATGCGGCTCACCTTAATCCCAAATCCGCGTCTGTCTTTTTTCTACATTTTCCTTGTAACTTTCCTTATTTTCGACTCATGGCAGTCCCACGCCTTTGGAAATCGCAGTCTCCTGTTAGCTCACCCCGGGGAGGGAGAGATCACCCTGTTTCTGCTGATGACTGTCTGACCCGAGCTCACCGACATCAGTTACTGAGACAACACCCACCCCCCTTGATTTCTGGAGCCGCCACTCTCTGTGTGTGGGTCTGCGCGAAATTCCTCGCTCTCGCCGCCCGTTCCCCCAAATAAACACGCGAAGGGCCTGCCGTCTCTATTTTAATCCGGGGGCCTGCCGTCTCAAAAAATAAACCTCTCCCCGCTCTGTTTCAAGGTAAAAGATAATCTCCGGCGGTTCTGTGGCTGAATTGATCGAGGGCTGGGAGATGTTATCAATTGCACAGAGGCGCTGAGGCTGACTCTCTCGCACAGAAACCAAGATGTGACACCCACACATACACACGCACACACACACACGGTGACAGACAGGTTCCCATAAATCTGTACAATCTATAAAAAAAGAAAACACGTGCAGAAACTCAGACACCCTCAGGTTACACAATATTAACGCGCACACTTATTAAGACACGCACTAACAGGCGTGCAACACTGATACACTCACAGACACACCATCACAAACGCAACGGATACAGCACACACGCTCACTTACACGTACACAGCACACATAACACCCTATCACACACACCCGCAGATACAATGCATACACTCAGTGGCACAGTCTCACGGGACACCGTCTCCACAGGCTGATATCGAGTCATAGAGATGTACAGCACGGCAACAGACCCTGAGGTCCAACTGGTCCATGGAGAAAGTGAGGTCTGCAGATGCTGGAGATCAGAGCTGAAAATGTGTTGCTGGAAAAGCGCAGCAGGTCAGGCAGCATCCAAGGAACAGGAGGATCGACGTTTCGGGCATGAGCCCTTCTCCAGGAATCAGGAATCAGGTCAGGAAGGGCTCATTCCCGAAACGTCAATTCTCCTGTTCCTTGGATGCTGCCTGACCTGCTGCGCTTTTCCAGCAACACATTTTCAGTCCAACTGGTCCATCCCGACCAGATATCCCAACCCAATGCAGTCCCATTTGCCAGCACATGGCCCATATCCCTCTAAACCCTTCCTATTCATGTACCCATCCAGATGCCTTTTAAATGCTGTAATTGTACCAGCCTCCACCACTTCCTCTGGCAGCTCATTCCATACACGTACCCACCCTCTGTGTGAAATAGTTGACCCTTAGATCCCTTTTATATCTTTCCCCTCTCACCCTAAACTTATGCCTTCTAGCTCTGGACTCACTCACCCCAGGGAAAAGACCTTATCTATTTATCATATCCATGCCCCTCATGATTTTATAAACCTGAAAGCATACCAAACGCCTTCTTCACTATCCTATCTACCTGGGACTCCACTTTCAAGGAGCTATGAACCTGCACTCCAAGGTTTCTTTGTTCAGCAACACTCCCTAGGACCTTACCTTTAAGTGTATAAGTCCTGCTATGATTTGCTTTTCCAAAATGCAACACCTCAGATTTATCTGAATTAAACTCCATCTGCCACTTCTCAGCCCATTGGCCCATCTGATCAAATTCCCCTTGTACTCTGAGATCACCTTCTTCACTGTCCACCAAACCTCCAATTTTGGTGTCATCTGCAAACTTACTAACTGTACCTTTTATGCTCACTCCCAAATCATTTATATAAATGATGAAATGCAGAGGACCCAGCACTGATTCTTGTGACACTCTACTGGTCACAGGCCTCCAGTCTGAAAAACAACCTTCCACCACCACCCTCTGTCTTCTACCTTTAAGCCAGTTCTGTATCCAAATGGCTAGTTCTCCCTGTGTTCCATGAGATCTAACCTTGCTAACCAGTCTCCCATGGGGAACCTTGATGAACACCTTACTGAATTCCATGTAGATCATGTCCACCACTCTGCCCTAATCAGTCCTCTTTGTTACTTCTTCAAAAAACTCAACCACATTTGTGAGACATGATTTTCCATGCAAAGCCATGATGACTATCCCTAATCAGTCCTTGCCTTTCCAAATACATGTACATCCTGTCCCTCAGGATTCCCTCAAATAACTTGCTAACCACCGAGGTCAGGCTGACTGGTCGATAGTTCCCTGGCTTTTCCTTACCACCTTTCCTAAATAATGATAACACATTAGTCAACCTCCAGTCTTCCGTCACCTCACCTGTGACTATCAATGATACAATTATCTCAGCATGAGGCCCAGCAATCACTTTCCTAGCTTACCACTGAGTTTGAGAGTACACCTGATGAAATCCCAGGAATTTATCCACTTTTATGTTTTTCAAGACATCCAGCACTTCCTCCTCTGTAATATGGACATTTTTCAAGATGTCACCATCTATTTCCCTACATTCTATATCTTCCATGTCCTTCTCCACAGTATAGCATAAACACTCATAAACAACACAAGATACACTCTCAACGGCACATGTGCACATGCTCACAGACATGCGCTCACAAAACATGCTCACACATACATAACACATGTACATACAGGTACAGACATGCACACTGTCACAGACACACAACACAGACACATATACACCACAGATACACACTGTCACAGACACACAACACAGATATGCACTGTCACAGACACACAACACAAACAGATATACACCGCAGATACACACTGTCACAGACAAATATACACCACAGGTACACACTGCCACAGACACACAACACAGATATGGACTGTCACAGACACACAACACAGACACATATACACTACAGATACACACTGTCACAGACACATATACACTACAGGTACGCACTGTCACAGACACATATACACCACAGATATACACTGTCACAGACACACAACACAGATATGGACTGTCACAGACACACAACGCAAACAGATATACACTACAGATACACACTGCCACAGACACATACACACCACAGATACACATTGTCACAGACACACAACACAGATATGGACTGTCACAGACACACAGAACAGAGACATATACACTACAGATACACACTGTCACAGACACATATACACTACAGATACGCACTGTCACAGACACATATACACTACAGATATGCACTGTCACAGACACATAGACACCACAGATACACACTGTCACAGACACACAACACAGATATGGACTGTCACAGACACACAACACATACAGATATACACTACAGATACACACTGTCACAGACACATATACACTACAGGTACGCACTGTCACAGACACATATACACCACAGATATACACTGTCACAGACACACAACACAGATATGGACCATCACAGACACACAGCACAGACAGATATACACCACAGATACACACTGTCACAGACACATACACACCACAGATACACACTGTCACAGACACATATACACCACAGATACACACTGTCACAGACACACAACACAGATATGCACTGTCACAGACACACAACACAAACAGATATACACTACATATACACACTGTCACAGACACATACACACCACAGATACACACTGTCACAGACACACGACATAAATACACACTGTCACAGACACACAACACAGATATGGACTGTCACAGACACACAGTATAGAGACATATGCTGCAGATAAGTACTGTTACAGACACACAACATAATCACATACACCATACACAGACACTGTCATAGACACACAACACAGATACGTACACACCACAGGTATACCCTGTTAGTCACACAACACGATACAGACTGTCACAGAGACACAGCACAAATGTATGCACACCACAGATACAATCTGTTAGTCACACAACGCAGATACAGACTGTCATAGGCACAATCACACCACAGATACATGCACACATTGCAGGTAGACATTGTCACAGAAACACAACACAGATACATGCACACATTGCAGGTAGACACTGTCACAGACACACAACACAGATACATGCACACCTGCAGGTAGACACTGTCACAGGAAACACAACACGGATATATGCACACACTGCAGGTAGACACTGTCACAGATACACAACACAGATATATGCACACATTGCAGGTAGACACTGTCACAGACACACACCACAGATACATGCACACCTGCAGGTAGACATTGTCACAGACACACAACACAGATACATGCACGCACTGCAGATAGACACTGTCACAGACACACAACACAGATACATGCACACACTGCAGGTAGACCACTGTCACAGACACACACCACAGATATATGCACACACTGCAGGTAGACACTGTCACAGACACACAACTCAGATACATGCACGCACTGCAGATAGACACTGTCACAGATACACAACACAGATACAAGCACACACTGCAGGTAGACACTGTCACAGACACATAACACAGATACATGCACACACTGCAGGTAGACACTGTCACAGACACTCACCACAGATACATGCACACACTGCAGGTAGACACTGTCACAGAAACACAACACAGATACATGCACACACTGCAGGTAGACACTGTCACAGACACACACCACAGATACATGCACACACTGCAGGTAGACACTGTCACAGAAACACAACACAGATACATGCACACCATGCAGGTAGACACTGTCACAGACACTCACCACAGATACATGCACACACTGCAGGTAGACACTGTCACAGACACTCACCACAGATACATGCACACACTGCAGGTAGACACTGTCACAGACACTCACCACAGATACATGCACACACTGCAGGTAGACACTGTCACAGACACTCACCACAGATACATGCACACACTGCAGGTAGACACTGTCACAGACACTCACCACAGATACATGCACACACTGCAGGTAGACACTGTCACAGACACTCACCACAGATACATGCACACACTGCAGGTAGACACTGTCACAGACACTCACCACAGATACATGCACACACTGCAGGTAGACACTGTCACAGACACTCACCACAGATACATGCACACACTGCAGGTAGACACTGTCACAGAAACACAACACAGATACATGCACACACTGCAGGTAGACACTGTCACAGACACACACCACAGATACATGCACACACTGTAGGTAGACACTGTCACAGAAACACAACACAGATACATGCACACCACATACATAGACTGTCACAGACAGAAAATATAGATGGACACTGTCACAGACACACAACACAGATACAGACTGTCACAGACACACACCACAGATAGTCGCACTCACCGGCACATAACACATGCACACAGATGGACACTTTCACAGACACATAGCTCAGATACACACGCTGTTGCATTTCAGTACATGATAGACATTGTCGCAGATGCACATACACACACAGCCACATGCTTCCATATGCACTCCCACTGATACTCAACACAGATCCACACGCTCACAAACATACTCTAAAAGATACAGAACAAGATTCAGGCTCTCAAATACACAGCCTCATGGACATATACCAACAGATATATGCTCACAGATACACAACTTACACACTTTCCAATGTACTCTCACAGACACACTCCCACTAAGACATAGCAAGATATACACTCACAGGTGCATTCTCACAGACCCACGCTCACAAATACAGAGGAACCTCGATTATCCTGCATTTGATTAAACAAATTTCGGATTATTCGAACATGATCGCAAGTCTGATGTTTGGTGAACTATATTATCTGACACTCGATTCTCCAGCATTCAATTAACTAAACGAAATACTCCCAGCCCATATACTTTGGATAATTGAAGTTCCTCTGTACTATGAAGACATGGACAGGTCAGAGGCTAAGCATCCTGCAGTAACTCAGCGAAAGTGAGGACTGCAGATGCTGGAGATTAGAGTCAAGAATGTGGATCTGAAAAAGCACATCAGGTCAAGCAGCATCCGGGGAGCAGGAAATCGATGTTTCAGGCAAAAGCCCTCCATCAGGAAAGAGGCTGTGAGCAAAGGGGGTGGTGACATAAATGGGAAGGTGGTGGGGTTGGGGGAGAAAGTAGCTGAGAGTGTGATAGGTGGTTGGAGGTGGGGGTAAAGGTGATAGGTCAGAGGGGAGGGTGGAGCAGATAGGTGGGAAGGAACATAGACAGATGGGACAGATCATGAGGGCGGTGCTGAGCTGGAAGTTTGGAACTGGCATAAGGTGAGGGGGGGAGGGGAAATGAGGAAACTGGTGAAATCCACCTTGATGCCCTGGGGTTGGAGGAGTCTGAGGCGGAAGATGAGGCATTCTTCCTCCAGGCATCAGGTAGTTAGGGTTTGGTGATGGAGGAGGCCCAGGATCAGCATGTCGTTGGCAGAGTGGGAGGGGATGTTGAAGTGTTTGGCCACGGGGTGCGGGTGTCCGGGAGATGTTCTCTGAAGCGAACCATGAGTTGGCGTCTAGTCTCCCCAATGTAGAGGAGACCACATCGGGAGCAAGGGATACAATAAATGACATTGGTGGAAGTGCAGGTGAAACGTTGGTGGATGTGGAAGGCTACTTTGGGGCCTTGGACGGAGCTGAGGGAGGAGGTGTGGGCACAGGTTTTGCAATTCCTGCGGTGGCAGGGGAGGGTGCCAGGAAGGGAGGGTGGGTTGTTGGGGGGTGTGGACCTGATCAGGGAGTTTTGGAGAGAATGTTCTTTACGGAAAGCGGATAGGGGTGGGGAGGGAAATATATCCCTGGTGTTGGGGTCCGTTTGTAGGTGGTGGAAATGTCA